>NC_081570.1:81073155-81143582 GCF_022355385.1 Mustela nigripes | reverse complement strand
AAATTCACCCTGGCGAGCTCAACCAAAAAGGGGATTTATCGCAAAGCTACAGGGTAGCTCCCAGAATTCAAAGAGTAGCTTAAGACTGGATGCAGAAGGGGCAAAAGTAAAGGTTCCTCCAGGGATCAAGGTGGCGGCAGCAAATTGATATCCTGACAGGGCATCATCTAAATCATCTCCAGCTACTTTTCCATCCAGGTACCATTCTGCCATGGTTTAGTGTCTCAAGCGAAAAACTGATTGGCCCACACCAGGTCACACATCACTGGTGGGCTGGAGCAAGTGACAGCATGGAGGAAGGATTGGAAGTCCCCTCGACTGACTATTTCACCAACACCACACCCAGCGTGGCGGAAGGAATTCCAAATGCCATCGGGGAACTAACTGTTAGCTACAGAAAAGGGCAATGGTGCTTAGTAGAGAAAGGAGAGAGAGAGAGAGAGGGGGGGGGGGGGGAGAAGAAGAAAAAGGGAAGAAGGGAGGAGAGAAGGAGGAAAGGAAAAGGGAGGAAGGAAGGAAGGAAGAAAAGAGGGAAGGAGAGACAGAACAAGAGAGTGGAGAGAAGAGAAGGGAAAAAAACGCTCTGCCGTACTAGAGTCCTTATTCCTGCAGATCACCTCCCTACATTTTTTCCCACTTCTGTAGCATAGAGATAGTCATAGTACCAACCTTCCCAAGTATTGTAGCATTAAATGAGATCCTATCTGGCATGTAGTAAGAATTCCATAAATGGTAGCTTTATATTAGTTATTATAGTTATTAGTTATTATTAATTATCTCTACCACAGGAAGTTCAAGCCATCAGTGAGCAAAGCCTTGGAGGAGGAGGGGGTAGGGGAAGGCATGTGAAAGGCCAACACTCGGAGCATTGGCACTGAGGCAGGAATGCACCCAGCTTGTGCAGAGATCTAGGAAGATGGTCATCCAGTGGCTAGGCAGGGATGATCGGGGGCCAGAATCCTTTGCCCTTCAAAGTGATGGATGCTGTTGAGTATTTTTGGCTCCATTTAAATCCTCTGGGCGATCTTAGGGGCTTCCAGAACCATCAGGCCACGCCTGATGAAAACACAAGCTGAATCAGCTTTTGCCTAAAATGGCTCCAGGGCATCACAGTCAAGAGAAGGAGCTTGGGAGTCAAAGTTGAGCTTGAATCCCAGCTCCATCTCTAAATGGGTGCCCATCCTCAGGGAAATCTCCTAGTGCCCCTCATCTTCAGTTACCTCAACTGTCAAATGGAAAAGTAAGAGTGCTTTTCCCATTGGTTATTGTGACAAGTAACGCAGATGTGACATTAGCTGTAATGACTAGATCATCTCTCATTATTCAGAAGCTAGGAACCCTCGGAACAGAGCAGGGACAGAAGAATAACAAACAGATCTAACACCCATGTCTGGAAACTCCAAGTGCCACTGAATTTGCTACACTTCCTTTGCCCTGAGATATTGTGATTCTTCACTTTAATTTGCCTTCATGTGCGGGGCACTGGGGATTCGAGGAGGAGCAAGACATACTCTTTGCCATCACATAGCTCTTTCAGAGTAGCAGGTAAATGAAAAATTAGAAAGGCATGCTAAGTATTCAGACAGAAATGAAGGGAAATCCAGAGAAGGAGCAAAACTCAGACCCAATTTGAGAAGCTCCACCACAGGAAATGAGTACTGAGCTGAGTGTCAAAGGAAGGCAGGAGAGGTGAAGGCTAGGCCATGGAGAAGTGAAACAACATGGCGTCTAGGGAATCACAAGTAGCTAAACATTGCGTCAAGTGCAAAGCACGGCACCCGGAGCTGGGGGAGATGGGATGTGTCATTCCTGAAGACACTTTTATTTCACCAAGACATCTGTTCCTGCTCATGTCCGGCTCAAGTCTCTCATTACCTCCCCTCCACTCAGTACACTCAGTGACCTGCTTGGCGGTGTTTGAACACAGCATGTATCTTCCCACCACATGGCCTTGGCCTTTGCAGTTTGCTCCTTCTTCCCACAAATTTGTCTGTCTGGCTCCTTCTCACCGAGGTCAAAGTTCAAATGCCATCTCCTAAGAAATAACCCCTGCTGTTCATTCTCTTTCCACCAGTCACTTGAGTTTTTTATATTGGTTTTTTTATACTTTCTTATTCCTATATAAAACTGCTTGTTTGTTTGTTTGATGTCTGACCTCCCCCATATCCCTAGAATGAATGTTCCATGAGCTATTTGACCTATTTTAGGTATAACCCCTAAATCAGAATTCAGTACATTGGAAACATTTGTCAAACATTCGTTGTGCCTGACAAATGCCATTGCAAGGAACCTCAAGTAGGGGTGAAGAATTCAGACCCCAACTTTGAAAGTGTCCTATTTAAATCCCTCTCTACCATTCACAGATGTGTGACCTTAGACGCGTCATTTAACCTCTCTACGGCCTAGTTTCCTTTCCGCAAATGGAGATAATTACTGCATCTACTTCACAGAAGTGTAATGAAGACCATGTAAAAGGCTTAGAGTAGTGCCTGAAACATAGTAAATGCTCAATAAAGTTTAAGCATGTGGTTTTTTAAAAAGATTTTATTTATTTATTTGACAGAGAGAGAGACAGGGAGAGAGAGAACACAAGCATTGATCCTAGGACCCTTGAATCATGACCTGAGCTGAAGGCAGACGCTTAATAACTAAGCCAAACAGGCGCCCCTAAGCATGTGTTTTATATGAAAAGCCAATGAAGGCACTATTATCAAAAAGAAATAGGAAACCATCTGCTCCTCCAAAATAACAGCTAACTTCTCTGTATAGACTTAAGTTACTTCAAGTAATCAAGGGATCCATCATCCAAGGTAACAGCAGAACAATGGGAAGAGATACTCAGGTCCTTAAAACGGAAGAAACTCAGGAGTGACAAAGCATGGGAGGAAAGATACTTAACAGGGTGCTGTCTAACCACGAAAGTGGGATAGCGCTCCTTCAGGTCTGCATCTGAGTTTTCAGCAAGGGTTTTAATGCAGAGGTGAAGACTCAGGCCAGGTGAAAAGGTCCCAGGGGACTGACATCCCAGATACATCCAACGAGCAGGTGCACGCCTGATCTCTGCAGCCCCTGCACCGTCCATTAAAGCACCTTCCTTCTGCTACACCACCACACGTTCCCCAGGTCTGTCACGCTTGGCTTCTGCCTAAGTCTGAACCAAATGATGCCAATCACAGTCCCACGCTGCCTGGCAATCCTTTCCGTACAGCTGACCTGAAGGAAACCTCCAGCAGAGTACAGGTGTTATCAGAGTCGACCCAGCTCTCGATCTGTTATGTTCTTAGATGCCAATTACTTGCAACCCAGAGTCCGTTTTGACCAGGGGGAAAGAAGGGATATTTGAGGTAAGAACCCTGAAATAAATAAACCTCCAACGAAGCAAGCTGTCCTGCTAGGAACTGTGTCCCTACTCTGGTACAACAGCTTACACAGACTGCCAACCAGCCAGCCTCTTCTACACACAAACATAGGCATATACATAATAACAGTGAGTTTCTGATGTGCATTTCTCTGCCAGCAAGTGTATTATTGAAAAAATAGAGATTTGGGTTGCAGTGAAACGAGAAAGGGGGAGGCATCCCCATCAGCCAGCTACGTTTTCATCGCTGGTATCAGCGGCTCTGTTCCATCCTAAAAGGGAACTGCTCTCTTCCCCCATCATCATGTCATTTTTATTATGCCAACAAATGATAAGGCAAAAACCCATCATCACAAACCAACCTGTGAAAAACCAACTAACAATATGAAGTCGAAAATGAAGAAGAAAGTCTTGCATTTCCTTTTACCTGTAGGGGGAAAAATGATGAAGCCCAAGGCAAGCCCCCATCACCATTCAGCAGTCCATCTTACTTTAAAATATACAGCACACAGGCTGAACAGGAAGATTTCTGCTATGCACGGCAATTGTTCCATTTTCTGTATTTCGTAACCTGCAATTTTGAAGCCATGCTTGGTACACACGCTTGTAAAATAGTCATATCAGATAAAAGCAGAGGGATGCTAAACTATTGGAAAATAAATCAAATTCTCAGCAAGCAGTTATATCCATCATGTTGCAGCAAGCACACGTATAGTTTAAGCTCTGCGCGCACAGTCTATCCATTGTAATGATTTGGGGTCAGGATCCTGCCACATGCATTTAGCATTCACTAAGAAGTAAGCCCGGGAGTGTAGCAGGAGAGAGTACAGAGCGGTAGCTCATGGTCCTGGAAGTTGCCCTCGGTGCATGGTGCATTCATTTTGAGTACAGCCATTGTATCTAAGTAACAAAGCAGAGAAGAATTAACGCATGCATAGAACTTGACCATTTACAAGGTGCTTACATGATGAGCATTATCTCACTTGATCCTTGAAAGAACCTTAGGAGACAAATGGAAAAAAGCACGCATGTGTTAGAACAGCCAAAGACATTTGGGAACACTTATAAAACGTTGAGAAAAAATTCTGAAAACCCATCCACAGCCACTCCCCTCCAAACTTGCGGGGGAGGTGTGGGAAGGCTGTTTCAGCAACATCTTATCCTGGATCCAACAGATTCACGTTCAACTATAGTGAATCTTCCATGGCTTTGGCTTCTTTTCTTGTAATACAAATAGCTAGTTTATTAAATTAATTAAATAAGGCTACTTTATTAGACAATCACATAAAACTCTGTGATGCCTCATTTAAGCATGAAATACGTAAGTTATCCAGAGAGAGGAACCAAAGCTTAGAAAAAGCATTAAACAAAAGAACTGTCCATCCCAGTGTCCCTATTACAGGGCCCTAAAAACAATTTCATAATGTTCTTTTTTCTTTTAAAGATTTTATTTATTTATTTGACAGAGAGAGATAGATCACAAGCAGGCAGAGAGGCAGGCAGAGAGAGGTGTAAGCAGGCTCCCTCCCGAGCAGAGAGCCTGATGCTAGGCTCAATCCCAGGACCCTGAGATTATGACCTGAGCCAAAAGCAGAGGCTTAACTCACTGAGCCATCCAGGCACCCTTATTTCATAATGTTCTAATGTAAAAAAGAGAGAAATCAAAAAGCCAAGGGTTTTACATGGAAAAACAAACAAATAAACATAAAGCTTCAAATTCCAAACATAAATATCACAGTAAAGCCTCATAACCTCATCTAACCCTAAGTATTGCTCAAAGGTTCCATCTCTAAATACCATCAGATTGCAAGTTAGGGCTTCAACATATCAAGGCATGGGGTGGGGGGAAGGAGAAATGATTCAGTCCATAGCAGCCCTATTTCTAATCCTTGATGTACATTCTCTTCAGGACCTTCAAGGCTCAATGAGAATTCGTTTATGGATTCCTATCACATCCCATCTCTTCAATTTATATTATGAAGCCAAAGAGTTGACCTGAGCATAGCTGAGGTCATGTAAGAATAATGTTACTAGTACACTTATATAAAACAATCGAAAAACAAAAGCTGATGTATTAAAGAACCCACATAATGAACCCTTTTAATGATCCTGAAAACCCTTTTCAGGTGCTGTTCTGAAGTTTTAAAAATTCCCTGTTAATTAAAATCCTTTTCCCCAACATACAGCAATTAATGTAAATAAATACTGATTTCTTTTTCAATTTTTACATTTTTACATTTTACATTTTTAGTTTTATTTGCTATTTAAGTAATTGTGTCCTTCTCTACTTTTCAATATAAATGTACAGTATTTCAGGTGCATTACAGATGAACATAGTTATATGGCAAACTCTCCATATGTATGATATTTCTTTGGGAAAAGAGCTTTCTAAGAACAAAATAAACATCTAAAAAAATAAATAAATTTAGAAAGAAGGAATAATCTATGAGTTGGAGACTATCCTGTAGAAGACATCACATTTACCAATATAATATATAAGACTTGAGGCAATGGGGCATCTTGGTGGCTCAGTCAGTTGAGCATCTGACTCTTGATTTTGGCTCAGGCATGATGTCAGGGTTGTGGGATCAAGTCCCCCACCAGGCTCTGAACTCAGCAAGGAGTCTGCTTGGGATTCCTCTCTTTCTACCCCTGCCCCTACTCATACTTGTACACTCGCTCTCATAAAAATAAGTAAATAAAATCTTAAAAAAAAGATTCGAGGCAATACAATAAAATTTAGAAAATGTATTTTCATATTTCATGAAAGGGAGGGAAACATAGCCAAGAATCCGGTGACAGCAAGTACCAATGAATAATTATTGACTCTCTATGAAGCTGATTATAAATACCAGGGTTGCCAAATATGAATTGAAGAATAAATCCGTCCAATTTATTAGTAAAGTAGACACTTGCTCAAAACAACTTAAAAAAAAAAAAAAGGTGTTCTAGGAACCAGTACTATTTCTGTGCATTTAGAACCAAAAAGGGCAATCAAAATGAAATCAACCAGAAAGATCTAGAGATGACCTTCCTCTAAAGAGTAGATGTGGTCTGCTTGAAATCCCTCAGTTCTCAGGCTGAAACTGTAAGGCAATTCCAAGGACTCCCACTCAGTCTCTTATAGTTCTGGAGCATAACTTCCCCTGCCCAGAGTTAGCCAAGATATGTCATGCACCCACCTGTCACATTAAGAAATTAAAGGACACATCAGGTCCTGCTGAAAAGGATGTTCAAAAAAATCTAATACTGTTTCCCACACCCTACTCCTTCCAACCCCATCTTTGAGTTCTAAAAAAACACAAGTAGATCTAAGATCATCTTTGGTTTAAGTGCCCACCACTGATGAACAAATGACACATGACCTAAATGATCGCTGCTCCCCATGTCTTCTATTTCTACAAATTCAACTCCAGCCTCTACAGAGAAGCAGACCCAGGGTATGGTCACCATGTAATGAATCTTTCCAGGATCCTGATGAATTTTTATCCCCCATTTTGAAATCATCTTTCCCAAAACCCTCACCCATAAATGAAACAAGGTCACTGAACTGGGAGGAAAGCAAGTTGAAAGAAAAACTCTATGATACAGGATAAATTGGAGATCCCTAAACTCGACCATTTGAAAGCACTGTCCCACTGGGATAGCTGCACTCCACCTTCCAGGAACTTTTGATCCAGTATTTAGGAGGGTAGGAGTCACTTATCATGGCCCTTTTTAAAAAGACATCGGGGATGGCAATGTTTGTGACATTAATAAGGTAGTTTATATAGCAATTTCAGTCCAAGGAGCTCTAGGATCATATTATAAGTCTTGGGGTTTTAGAATTTGGAGATTAAATGTATCCTCTTTATAGGTTTTTATTCAAATGTTAAGTATTATGCCTACACACTTAAAAATGTGCCATGGAAGTTATGTTAAAACTTTCAGTAAATATCCGTACTGGAAGGAAAAATCTGTTCTCCAAGAAATTAATGACTAAAACTTAGTAGAGACTTAATAAATACATCTCAGATAAATGAATGAAGTGTTATTCAAAGGGCATTAATTTGCTCTAAACCTAATGCTGTGTCCATGCACATTATCCCATCAGTCAAGTATTGCTCTTGTTCTATGAACAAGGAAAGAGTGACTTGCCCAAGGACACACAGCTGATAAGCGGTAACACTGGACCTTGGAGAAGACACCATGTGTGATTGGAAATCAACATGGGGCCAGTGTCCCCGAACCTAGCTTCTCACTCTGGCCATGTCTCCAATAATCTGTGACCTTTTGTATGGGGTCTTAACTCATCTTGTCCTCAGTTTCCCTAGATGAGGTTCTCAAATACTAAGATTCCATGAATGCATTCCCTCCAGCACCTGCATTCCAGTTAAAGAGCCTTTCAGACGAGTGGCGGGATGAAACCCTCCCAGATGCGATGAAACCACATAGTTCTTCTGTGTTGCAACACTCACGTGTTAGTCATGCCTTGAGTGCACTACCTTCATTTTCTAATCCATGCAAGTGCTTAATTTGTTGTATGTAATTTGTTCCCTTTCAAGTTAATACCCCTGTATTATAAAAATCAATAAACACACATTGAAAATAATTACAAAGATATAAACCTCTTACTTTGCAAAAATACGTGGTAACGCATGCATTTTTCTACTCAGCAACATTTACTATGTGTTAAAATGATGCTCTGTGCAATCTTAGGCAGAAGAAAATGTTTCCTAGGGAAATTTCAAACATCTACACAAAAAAAGAGAATACACATAATCAACATAACGATCTCAAGAATGGAATCCACAGAAATGAAATCGCCTCCTTTGGTTCTTCGGGGAGAATAGCTAGTTAAAGATAAAAATCGATGCTAGGGAGACGGTGGCTTCACTAGACAGCATCAACTTACTGCTGTTCCATGGGTACGTTTGTTTATGGCTTCGCTACAAAAGCGTTGTGGGATCAATGAAGTTGTTGGAGGGCCCTGGATTTCTGACTCTGTAGCACTCGAGTGCCAACCCAATGCGGGCTGGTGAGGCAGGCAGCTGGGCAACGCAGGCCCACACGGTGGAAGCTTGTTTCCTGGGCTGTAGCCACTGCACCCCAGGAAGCCTTAAAGCCAGACTCCAGTGGATTCAGCATTACACGGAGTGTGCTTCGTAAGACACTCATTCAGGTCAATTAAATGTGAGGAATATTGCATCTCTTTTCCCTTTTTGAAGAGTTAGGAGGCACATTAGCATATTAAAGTCTCTAAGAAGTCCTTTGTAAAGACATATACTTAAATTGGTTCGGGTCACAATCTCCAAATTTCTTTGCCCCTAGGAGCCCTGCCACCCTGATACATATTAAGACCTCCCAGAGCATCCCAGGGAACACACTCTCTGTAGCCAGGTCTCGAGCTGCTGATTCTCTGACAAGACTGAACAAGAGAGGGAAGAGGGACCCCGTTTGTAAATCACGTACTGTGGACCCAGCTTTCCTCTCTGGACTTTCCATACTCAATTTCACTTGATCCTCACAACAGTCCTTTGAAATAGCATCTTATCCCCGCCTGACAAATAAGGGAACTGAAAATTATATGTAAGATTGGCTAAGAAAGATGCTCACAAAGAAGTTTTAAAAATCAAGATTAAACAAATACATTAAGACGGAGAGAGAGAGAGAAAGATGGAGAGGAGCAGAGGGGCAGAGGGAGGGAGGAGAGAGAATCTTTGTTTTTACTTTTTTATTTAAATTCAATTAATTAACATATAGTGTATTAGCAGTTCAGGTGGAGGTCAGATTCATCAGTCTTATATATAGAACACTTAGTCCTCATTACATCACATGCCCTCCTTAATGCCCATCACCCAGTTACCCCACCCCCCACCTCCCTCCCCTCCAGCAACCCTCAGTCTATTTCCTATGATTAAGAGTCTCTTATGGTTTGTCTACCGAGGAGAGAGAATATTAAGCAGGCTCCACACCCAGCATGGAGCCCAACATGGGGCTCCATCTCAAACCCAACATGGGGCTCCATCTCACAACCCTGAGCCGAAATCAAGAGTCAGATGCTTAACTGATTGAACCACCCAGGCGCCCCCAAAATATATATTTTACATGTGTACATTTATTCATTATACGTAGTGTAAATTGTTAACTGGCAGCCTATAGGGTTGTTTTGTTTTGTTTTGTTTTTTACTCCAAAAAATGTTAGCTACCAGCGTTTAAAATCCAGAAGATCTCAAATTTAAGGAAAAAAAATCAGAACTTTTAGCAATGAAAGGCTACTTCCTCTGCATAATGTTCTGTTGATGTAAAGTAGTAGCTGTCCCTTTGGGTAAAGCCCACCAAATCCCCAAATCCCACCAGCTGACTTGCCTCACGTATGTGAGCTGTGTCATCCTTCCAGACATTCAAGCATGTGATGTCTGGTCTAGAATGATATATACCAAAATGCTCTGTAATAAAGAGTACTGTGTTTCGTCCTAGGTTACAACCAATCAGAACATCTCTAACCCTCTCAAAACTCATATTCCAGCAGGAAAGACAGGAATTTCATAATTGTTTGGAAAGTATTGAAAGATAAGAAAACCAAGAGGGACCTTGGGAGCTCAAGATAGGAGCACACAGAGGGAGTGATTTTTTTTAAGGATTTTTTTTTTATTTTTTAAAGATTTTATTTATTTATTTGACAGAGAGATATACAGCTAGAGAGGAAACACAAGCCGGGGCAGTGGGAAAAGGAGAAGCAGGCCTCCCGCTGAGCAGGGAACCCGAGGTGGGTCTCAATCCCAAGACGCTGGGATCATGACCTGGGCTGAAGGCAGATACTTAACAGCTGAGCCACCAGGTGCCCTGAGGAAGTGGTTTTTAAGCAAAGAACCGAAAGCTCAATAGGCAGTGTCCAGGAAAACAAATAGGTAGAGAGTATCACAGTACATCCCCATCTGTAAGCACCTATTACCCACAACTTCTATGAGCTCTTAATAGGGTGGGGAGATAAGACAACCCAGCCATCAAAAAGACACACAGGATGTTGATGATTGGTGTCAGGTTTAAGGATTAATTAAGAGCTAGGTCCTGAGGCAAGGAGGTTTTCTTTCATAACAAAGTGACCAGCAAGAAGGCTGAGAAAAGAATACGATATGGTCCTAAGAGCAGAGTGTCCCCAAATGCA
Organism: Mustela nigripes; assembly: GCF_022355385.1. NCBI lineage: Eukaryota > Metazoa > Chordata > Mammalia > Carnivora > Mustelidae > Mustela > Mustela nigripes. The sequence continues at coordinate 81,133,077 of NC_081570.1, read as the reverse complement.
TTCCAGACCCATCCCCATCATGCACTGGATCCCTGTATACAAGCCCCACGTTCACAAGGAGCCCCCAGACTCAACTTGCACAGAACTGTGTTAAGTGAGCATATACCAGGGAGGTCAAACGGCTGTGGGAACAAGCAGACCAGGGAGTGAGCTATGTCAGCAAGGGATACATCTGTCCCATTGCACTCCTGAAAAGTTGAATCCTCAGACTGTACAGTCTTACCAGGACTTATCTTCCCAGCCAAAAATAAGGTTTGGGTTTTATGACCACTTAAATGTTTCAGGAAATATGTCCATCAATTTAAATGTATATAATATACACATATATGTAATTTTATTTATGTATTTATATATCTATTCAAATGATTATATATTTATATATGTTCACACTTAATTTGATTTAATTACAAAATAAGTGATTAGTACTCCATTTTACAGAAGACATAACTGAGGCTCACTGGTTATACCTTTTACTGAATGTTACACAGCAGTAGTAGTAAGTAGAAGAGCCAGGGCTGAGCCTAGACACTCCAACTCCAAAGCTTGCACCCTAAGTCAGGGTTTTGCAAACTATAGGTTAAGATCCATTACTGGGTCATAACATCTACTTAGAGGCTCGCAGTAAGTGTTTTTAAGTGAAATAAAAAGCTGCCATGCTTCACACGTAGTTAACAGTATTATTCCATGAAGTTTTTGTTTCTGACTGATGTGTCTACTAGTCCTAATGTAAAATTATTTCCTACTCTGTATCATGGTTGAAAGACTTTTAAAGCCGTTGTCCTAAGATCATATGAAGACACATAAAAAGCAAATCACATCCACTCTTATATTTTGTAATTGACCCTTTTGGAAAGGATAAAATTACATGAAATGAGGTCTGCTCTGCAAAATTAGTGGATTTATGATCACTTAGTAGAAGAGGGGTTGAAGATAAAGATTTAAGAATTAATTATTTGAAATGGTAGGCTATGGCATGCTGACAAACACCCAGCTTAAAAATCACAAAGGTTTACTTTTCAAAATCATGACTTGTGCCGGTGTTCTGTGTCATATTTGCTAGGACACTTGGCAGAGGACGCCTGTGCTTCAGAAAGTATTTTCACAATCCCTTTGTCACTGAGGAGGAAATGTGGAGAATAATGCATTGTCTCTTAAGCCTCCATACTGAAGTTACACATGTCACTTCTTGGGCTTTATCAGCGAAGCAAGCCACGTGGTCATATCTAATTTCAAAAAAGCAGCAAGTACATCCTACCATAATGTGTCTGGGAAGCAGAAACCCAAAACATTGGATGACCAGCACTGATGACTGCCACAGGAGTCACTGTCATGTAGACATGTAGACAATAGTTGAAACTATGAAAATGAATGAGATCTTCTACTCCCAAGAAGGGAAGAATTACAAAATAAAATTTAATAATATCACCCCTAGACTCTTACTTCCAAAGACCCTACTGGTAGCTTAAGTTCAAGATGTCCTAAATCAAACTCAATATCCTCCCTACAGACTGAATTCCTTTTACTGGTACCTACATTTTGATTAATATCATCACCATTCACTTGGTTGCCCAAGTGAGTCATCTTGGAGTCATCTTCAACACCTGCTTTGCCTTCACTGGCATAGTGAAATCAATCACAGTCCTACCTCCAATAAATATGTCACAAATCCACCTTTACTTCTCTATTCCCTCTCTGCTGCTTTGATGCCAGTCCCCATCATCTCAACCAAGCCTAGCTATCTGAATAAGGCTATGTTTCTTTTATATAATATCAAATTTGGATATCTGTCTTTTTAAAACTGACTTGTTCTTATGCCATATAGAGTTTCTATAATTTTCCTTATTTTTCTTTTTGGAATTTTGCAAATACCTTTTCTTGAAAACTCCCCCTATTGTGGAAAACTCCAGGTATGGATATGTTTACAGAAGAAGAAAACATTTAGAGGAAACTTAAGAAAAACAGGGAAAGAGGAACAAGAGCCAGGGATAGATAGATAGATAGATAGATAGATAGATATAGAGATACCTTATCTCAAAAGAAAGTCACCTTTTAAAGTTCTTCTCCCTGCCTTTAACTTGGAGGGTTTATAGTTTTAAAGAAGGAAGCTGATTCCTTGTGGAGAATATTCTATCATGTTCCAGGAGTTAAAATGGTGAGACTGAGGAAAAGCTCCAAGGAAGTTAAAAAAAAAAAAAAAAAACACAGAAAGATAAGGAGTAAACTTTGGGATGTGCATATGCTGATGGGTGAAAAGTGAAAAGCAAGCAAAGTCAGAAAAAGAGGAAAGAAATGGACAGAAGGGTGGGAGAAGCAGGGCGATGAAATGTGTACCAATAGAAGCATAATCAACCGCTAAATGCAGATGCAGTCCAGAAGGAAGACAACCGCAAGAGCTTTTGATTCGGTCATTGGGTGGTTGGCTCCTTGGAGTCAACAGTTGCAGCTGGAGCGTGAAGAGGGGAGCTAGAATGCAGGCTGCAAGAAGTAAGGGGATGTCCTGTGGTGGCAAAGGTAGCACACTCCACCAAAAAGTTTCCTGGTGAGGTCCGAAAGAAAGACAGCTCCATGAGACAATGAGATGAAAGAAGGGTATTGTCCAAGGCAAGGAAGACATGAACATTATGATTTTTTTTAACCAAAGGGAAACAGAGAAGAGGGTGAGATTGAAAATAGTAGAGAGAAAAGGTACCTATTGGAAAAATAATCCTTTCCTCTAGTCCACCCAGCCACTCATAACCCATTGGTAGAATAAGAGCTAAGGAGAAGTAACATAGTATTTTCATCATTTCATTTCTTTTCTGCCATAGCCATTTAAATTGCCCATTACTACACATAAAATTTTTTATATAATAACTTTTTTAAAAAGGCTTAAAAAAATATTTCTTGATAAGAAATCTTCTAAGAGGTATTTTTGGTAAGGTTTTAAAGCCAGCCTCTCTCCTCCCCTCAAAAAACCTGTTTTATGATATACCGATATGGTATGAAATAATAATATTATTAGCTAGCATTTATTTCATCCTATCGTTCTTCAAAACTCTTATTAATTCCCAACACAAACTTATGAAGTGGTTACCATGTCCATTTCCTGAATGAGAAAACTGAGGTCATAGTGACTTCCTAGGGTCATATTTACTCCACTAGGGTCTAGGGTTTTCATCCACTGTGGTATAATGACTAAGTTAGCAATTCATCATCATACAGAAGAGCTAACAAAAACTTTGGAATTTTACTGGCTTCAAAATATTTTAAAAAGATCAAGAAGAGGGTATAGAGTTTCTTTTCTTAGACACTAAGTTGAGAATCAAATAGTAGTTACAATATTTGTATTCATCTTCCACAAGCAACTGATGAGATTCTCTACAATTTCATCAACACGGTGTATCATCAAACATAAGGAATTTTGCCAGTCTGAAAGGTTAAAAAATGTCATCTCAGAGCAGATTTAATTTGCATTTTTTGTGTGCAAAGTCTAGGATATTTTTATATGTTGAAGAGCTATTGGGATTTCTTTTTTTTTTGTAGTCTACATATATCCTTTTTCCATTTTTGACTATATCATTGTCTGTTTCTTATCCATTTCTTCCTTGTTGTATATATTAGAGTGATTAACCCTTTAGAAGTTGAAAAATTTTGCAATTAATATGTCTTTTGACTTTGATTATGGTGTTTTATACATGCAAAAGTTTTTTTTAACATAGTTGAATTCTTCATGCTTTTCTTTTAGATTTTATCTTATTGTCGGAAAGATTTTTCCATTCTAAGGACTTAAAGGAATTTCCTTTGCCCTTGTGTTTTCTTCCAGTACTGTCAACACTTCCTTTCTTACCTGAAATATTTGATCCATTTGGAATGTATTCTACTATAATGGTTTAGGAGATATAAATTTTTTTCCAGATTTTTCACATTAGAGTTTGAAACATTAATTTTAGAATAATCTACTTTCACCATGTACTAAATTCCCATATACATTGAGATCTATTTTTGTGGATATCTGGCTATGTGGTGACTCTCTGCTTTGTTTCATTAATCTATTTCTACTCATTTACCTACCACACTGCTTCATCTACTTAAGCTTTAAAAGATGGGTTGATACACGGTATCACCTGATACATTTCCTTCCCAACACCACCACCATTGTTCTTCCTTTCAGAGTTTTGTTGGCTACTCTTAATTTTCAGGGTGAACTTTGAAATTGAATGATTTGTTTCAAAAATCAAATTATTAGTTTGATTAGAGTTAACTTAGGGGGGAAATGACATCTTTATGATGTTAAGTATTTCTATCAACCTGTTTTCGAAGTTGTTTCGATTTTCTAAGGAGTGTTTTAAAGTGTGTTATTATCTATCGCTTCTCGGCCTTTTGGCTAAGATCAAGTGTAAAGTGTGTTATTATATTTATTGTCATTCAAATAGACCATTTTAACGTGGATTCTTAGGTATTTAGTATTATGAGTTGCTACTATATGGGGTATTTTTTCGATCCTCTGTCCTGTTTGTATATGAAAGCTATTAATTTCTTTGTACTAAGTTTGTTCCCACTAATTGCTGAATTCTCAATTTGTAGCATTTTTTCCAACTAATTCTGTTGGAAATTCCAGGTAAAAGATTATAAATTATCTGCAAATAATGTTAGTTTTATTTCCTTCTTTTCAGGTACTTGCTTTGGCTAGTACTTCTCAAGGAATGTTAATATTAGCAATAGCAGATATCCTTGACTTTTTCTTCTCTTTAAAAGGAATGCCTCTGCTGTTTGCCATTCAGCTTGATTCTGGCATTTCCACTGAGCCAAATGTATTTTACCATATTAAGGAAATATTAGTCTATTCTTATATTATTAACTGCTTTATTAGATCAAAATTTGAATCCTTCAACACTGTGACAGACTTAAACATGAGCACAATTGATACTTTTTCCTCTAGAGAAGTGGTGTCTCTGCCTCTTGTCTTGAGTCTGGGTGGACCTGGGCTACATTAGCCCATAGACTACAGTGGAAGTGATGCTACGTGACTCCAGGGCCAGCTCAGCATGGGCCATGCAGCTTTCTCCTTGTTTCTGGGAACACTTGCTCTTGGACTGCCAGTGTAAGAAGTCTGGTATCCCGAAGCCATCATGCCATGAGGAAGCTCGGGCAACATGAGATATCACACCTTGGAACTCTGGTCAAGTCCCAGCTGAACTCAGCCTTAGGTCATCTCAGCCCATGAGCCAACCATGCAAGTGAAGAATCTCCCAGATATTTCCAGTCTCCAGTCATTCAGATGAGGCCCCAGGTATTGTGCAGCAGAGAAAAGTCGCCTCTGCTGTTTTCTTACTCTCTCTCTCTCTCTCTCTTTTTGTCCTCCTCCTCGTTTCTCTCTCCCCTCTACCACCCAGTGGTATGTTATTATTTTTCTGTTTGTCATCTTTGTACTGCTAAAAAAGCATTTCACATTTACTACTTTCTCTCTCAGCTTTAAATAAAATAATTTGTCAGTTATTACCTATGAGGACTCAGCAAAGTTATTCTGCATTTCAGCTCATCTTTCATGTTTTTCAGTGACTTCCCACCTCCCTTCTGTATTCTTCTATTTCTGCTTTGTGGTCTTCTTGCATCAAGGTAATTGCTTCATTGAGTATATTTTTATTTTAATTCATGAAAAATTGTTAGGACAAGATTTTTATCTACTTAGGAGTGCTCTCTATCTGCTGGTTAGTTTTGTTGCTTGTTCCCACATGTTTTCATTATAGGATCTTTCTATCCATGCCTTTTCCTTTGTAACTTCTCATCAGTGAACGAGTTACAGTTTCCCAAGTCAGCTATTTTCCAGAGGTTCTTTTCCTGGGGTGGGGCCACAGTGGGCTTCCAGACTTCATTGTCCTTCCCTGCTGCCCTAGAATTAGGTCTTTCTCTGCAAATACAGCTCCTCTTTGGCTCCTTTGTTCAGCCCTTTACTGTATCTGTCAGAGCCAGCTCAGGAGAGGACAAATTCCACGCCAGCCCTGCTAACCTGGATTCCTCAACAATTCTGTTAACTTTAGCACTTCTTCAAGGGAGCCCTTCGCCTTCAGGAAGAATATTCTTGCTGGCACCCCCTACATCCCACCATCCCCAGGATGTCTCGCCGCCATCTGTGATGCTTCTTTTTGTTTCCTCCTCTACAGCTACTACACGGTTTCAGCTTCTCTTGGCAGCTCTCACAGGTGTTGCAGTCTGTAGCTTATATTTGTCTCCTGGTTGGGTTTTTTTTTTTTTCCTCTCTCTTTTCCTTTTGTATGATCCTTAAGACAAGGGGGGAAGTGCTGCCATGCACAGCCTCATGCATACCAGAATTCTGACATAATCTCGAGAAGCTTTATGCTTCCCATTTTATCATGGTTAACTTTGGTTTTGTCACTCTGGTTTTAATGAATTTACCCTCAATAAAAATAGTTCACTTTCTTCTCACCTAGTGTGTGTATAAAACTGGTTTAGTCCATCAGAGGCTTTCTTAGCTAGAATAAACCATCTCATCTGGGAAAGCATAAAAATAATGTAAAGGGAATGATAAACCCAGATGCAATAGAATTCTTCCACTCAGTCAATCTTGAAATGGAAGCAGGATTATTGCAAACCAACTTATGATGCCTTACCAGCTGCTGAATTGGAGCCCGCTTTAACTCTGCAAGATGACAGGATGAACTTATTTTCTTTCATGTAATGAAACCAGGATCTTTCATGGTCAGTAAGAGTGTGGAAGCATCTGGATTCATTGACTGCAACAGACCTTAATAGTGTGTAACTCGCTGGGGGAAAATTGTGTGTATCATATTGTCATTTTGCATCTGTTACTCTGATTAGGATCATTGTAATACATTCAAATTCATTAATGGTGGCTACTTTGGATCCCTAAATAATTAATGGAATCATAGGTGTCTCCCTGAGCAACAACCCGATGGCACTGTGTATTAGGCAATGCTGTGAGTTCTGAATAAACACTTCTGACACAGCTGCATCTGTTTCGCCAGGCACCTCCTCTCGCGCAGGCTTTCTTAGCCAAGCCTGCCAAGATGGGCAGAGCCAAGAATGGAAACCAAAGGGGAGAGGAAAGCAGACCCCGTGCCTCATCACGCTCTGAGACACAGGCTGCCAGGTCCCAACTCATCCAATCCCAAACTAACTTGGATTTGGACATGGGCAGCACAGCTGACTTTCTGGATGAGAGCCAACGAACTGAGTCATCCAGTGACTCAGACTCTCTGGAATTCAGCATTTTAATAGCCACCCCAGTGATTCTTATGTGCCCTAAAGATCCAGAAGCTCTGGATAGAGACCTTTTGCCTCGGGGGCGGGGGGGGGGGGGGGGGGTTAGCAAGATGGACAAAACATGTTGTGAATCTTAGTCCCCTGGGCTGCTAGCGTGTTGTATGTGATTTTCCTTACCCCACTGCCTCATAGGGTTTCAAGGTTTGAAGGAAAAGAATTTCTCCTACTTCCTACTTACAAAAAAATCCCTGCCTCCTCCACCTGATTTTGTTATTTGCTCTCCCCAGTCCAGCACCTACTCTGAGGATAATTAGCTGACCACACAGGAAGCAAAAATGTTAATATTTGGAGATTTTTTTTCTGAGAGTGAACTTAAAGGCATACAAAAGAAAAGCTAATTTATTAGGCCACAATTAAAAACGCACACACGATTAACTATGGAAGTGCTTGTTTCCCAATATCCTGAGGACAGTGATTCTTGGCAGATTTTTCAATTTATCTGCATTTCATCAAAGTAGAAGACTCTACAAATACAGGGCCATGGCCTCCCCTGGGGCTCTGCAGAGGTCATGAAAACCTCTTATCTTCACAAACTGCAAATGTTAATAAAGATAATGCCTGAGTCAGGAACTGCGGAGTTAAAGTGTATTTGTAAATGTCCCGAAAACTAGATGGAAAGAGGAGGAAGAGAAAGAGATGAAAGCAGAAAGAGAAGGTGGAGAAGAGGAGGGGAAGAATGGGTCAAGGAACTCTGAAGCAATTTACATCCCAGAAATCCCCCTGATCCTGTGGATGGGAGCCAGCATAGGCGAGCTTTCTGCAAAACCGCATTTCCAGATGCCCTCCAGAAAGTAACCATAGATGAGCTCAGTAGCCCCACTCATGTCCACCACTAGAAAAATTGATAGATGAGCTCAGTAGCCCCACTCATGTCCACCACTAGAGTATCAAAGTAGTCAAAGGGAGCCAGATGATTCTTGCCGACTCCAGATGTCCAAGTTACTACTCACACTGCAAAATGTCATGAGCCCATGAAGCTAATACAGGGCAGGCAAGAGACACCACTTGCAAATGGAAAGGAGTATTGAGAGAAGAACACATTTTAGCAAAATATCACTGGTTAGCCACAGTTGTCAGGCCTTATTAAGTGTCAAGCATTAATTTATTTAAATTTTATCCTGTTGCAAACTCTCCAGATTACACTCATTTTCCTGATGAGACAACTAAATATGTGGTAAGGACCTTCATCTTGTGAGTGGTGGAACCAGCCACATACAACTCACCCTAAAGTCTATGCTTTTACACACTATCCTAGTACAGAAGATGCTGGAACCCTCCAGTGGAATAGGCTTACAGAATGACCTTCTGGGAAGATACACAGGAGGAAGAGTCACCATCTAAGGCTGACACTCAGTTTGGCTAGATGACAGCTGCTGAGAGATCTTGGGAAACCAACCTGGCCTTGGATATAGGCAGCACAGCTGGCTTTCTGGATGGGAGTCGTTACGAATTTCTGGTTCCATCAGACAGCAACTGCCCTGTAGTGGATATCCATTAAATAAGTTATTTCATTTTTACTTTGCCAATCTGTATTCCCAGTGGTAAATGTAATTTTGCCTGAACCATGGTAAAGGCCCCCCGCCCCCAAGATGCATGATGAATGAGTCAGTACATACATTAACTGCTGAATGAATCAACTGGTGTATAAAGAACTAAGCACACCCATACTTACCCGCAGGAAATCACTGCACGTAGACCAACACACCAATCCTGCCATCGTCAGTCCTTTTCGTAGACATCAGTGCCCAGGCTCTGCATTATAAAGTATAGTCATTGTCATAGCTGCCTATGTAACAGACTGTGCCAAGAGCAGTAGTAAATGAGGTCTAATGAGCATTCCCAGCTAGTGACACACACCACCAGGGTTTTTGTCCATGCACATTCATTTTTAGCATTTCCTCGCAGTGCCCCTTTACACAAGAATCAATCCGGACTTCTAATCACTTGCTCTTTGACCTAAAGCATATGGATTTACAGCATACTTTTCAGGGCTATGGGATCTTTATCTTGGATTTTCCCAGTTTAAAAATCAATCTTAACAATCAGAGCTAATTAGAGATCAACAAAACCTTCCAATCTCTACCTAGGACCTATGAAAGTATTTTAAAACCTATACAATTTCCAACTGAGTCGAAGTTCATTTCATGGGCAAATATAGGAAGGACCCATGCTTAGCAAATAGATTCTTTAGTTGCACAGCTTTCAATTAACAGATGCCTTCATGATGGAAAAAAACAAAGAACAAGAAGTTAGACCTCCTAAGTTTGAAAAATGTTTTCACCACTATTAGGTGTGACCTTGAACAAATCACTAAGCCACACTAGAGCTGTTTGCCCCCCTGAGAGATGAAGTGTTGATCTCTCTGTTAGTTCTATAAACACACAGTATTATTTATTATAGTCCATCTCATTCCGTAAGTTTGCCTTGTTTCTCAACAAGTTTGTGAATTACTTGAGGATGTGAAGTAAACTTTCTTCTTCCATCTCTTCCATCACTTCCAGAACAGTTAAACACAAAAAGCAGATCAACTGGTTCCGCATCAGGGTTCCGCGTGTTTGCCTACCAAGCGTATGAAAACCTTCCCAAATTAATGGACAGAAAACACTTTGGTAATCAGAACAGTGTGCTGCATCTGGGAGGGAGGGGATTTTTCTTTTTCATTTCTCACGTTTGCGAGATCCCGTGTGTGTGTGTGTGTGTGTGTGTGTGTGTGTGTGTGTGTGTGTGTAAAACAATCCATGCTTCTTTCACCCTTGGTTAAAAATTTTAATGGTTTCATACATGATTTCCCCAAGTGAAATTTCCATTGAAAATGGAAAATACTCAATTTCTGTTTGCACTAAGTGGTTTAAAATGCGTGACAATTAACAAATGAATCACAGGCAACCTCTTCCTGTAACTAATGCACTGCAAGCCAGCTTCATCAATTACAGCAAGGATACAATATCCACTTTCTCAAACAGCCAGGTTTCTTAGACCTCGTGCCTTTCTGTTTGTTTGCCTTCCTATTCTCTTTCTCGGTGCTCTCTTCATAAATTGTCTCCAGCAAATTATAGCAAAGGTGTCTCTCTTCTCTATTGCCACTTTGCAATCTATACTTAACTGCGGGGTAACAGCAACGAAAGCCATAACTAACAGCGCCGACTCCAGTCTTCTAAATCTGCAACTACAGCTTGGGAAGAATCTTCTATCAGGGTGTTACATGCTAGATTTAATGTGGATGTTGTAGTCTGAAGCGAAAATTATTTGTACAGCTGGAATATAACATTTGCATAAGTTACAATTAAAAGGGAAAATATAATTACAAATTTTCAACTTAATTTGAATGGTTTTTAAAATGCTCATTTGGCATAGGCAACAGCTTGCAGGCAAACAGAACGCAGACTCAGAGTTGCGTCCCTTTGTCTGAGTAGCAGGAGTGAACTCATTCTGAAGGGTTTGCTTTAACCCCTGAATCCCAGCAGTGAGGACCTCAGGTACAAGGCACTGTTGGTTTTCAAAACGGGATTACGGCATACGCCGCAATTCACAAATATTTGCATCTTTTAATTGTTTCTAAAACTGAAGTGGCAAATGGCATTGAACAGGAAGGTTCTTTCTCTTGTGGAGTGAATGAGCAGTGGAATTTTAACTAGTTTCATTTCCTTTCAGCTCTCAGATCTGAGATCTGTGGTCACATCTCCTGTACAATGTGTTCCTCATATCATAGTCTCTTTAATGGCTCCAGTTTCTGATTTTTTTTCCCCTCCTTAATTACATGTCTTTTTCTTGTAGCTACTTCATGCTGAAGGCACGTCATTCTTCCCAGATGTGGGCTCGGCTAGGTGTCCGTGCCCTGAGTCGGTTTGTTCGTTTGTTTTCAGGGTTTCTTTCTAAGAAGCAAAGGAATCCTTTTATTCTCTTCAAACATGAGAATCCAAATTTTCATAAAATCCTTTGTACAGCATGTGTACTTGAAACCCTGCTTCCCCAAAGTCATGGTAACTGTGATTATTATGTAACATGCATTGTGTTGCATCAATAGTTTTGAAAAAGAGAGAAAAAGGAGAAAATTATTCCATTCAGTCTTTCTCAGAAGAAAAAAAATGCATCCAAAAAGACCTATGAACAGGAAAAATTTGCTATTATTATGAATTATACAATTAACTATGCCTATCTATGTTTTTGATCCTAGTTTTCACAGCAATCTCCAAATAATGAGACACCAGAACATACTCTTAGGAAAAAAAAAAATCATAAAAACCGATCCTTTGTTCTATTTGCCCTGGAATCTGAAAAGGAAATTCTGTGGCAAACAGAAAAACATAAAGGAATAATATAACCTTATTGTATCTTTTTCCTGAGAAACTACAAAGGTGCTCCGTTGATTGAGAGTATTATTAAGTAGCATGATTTTTTTTTTAATCATAGAAACCCTGTCTATTTATGGGACAATGAGCGGACCATCACACCACCTTCAGGACAATGAGCTGCTGTGTGGAGTTACCGGCTGAAAGTAACAAGAAAATTACTGAAGTGATATTCTTGTGCACAGTCGTCTTCTATACCATAGACCTAGAATAACTTTATCACTCAAAACTGAGGTATGAATTTAAAAAAAATGTATGTGTAGATATTTTATTTATGTTGGATACACATTCATTTTACCTATACTGAAAACATTCCAGTATTTTCATGAATTTTATACTGGAACCTATCGGCTCCTGGCAACCTCCAGGTCCACCAGCTTTACCATTTCTTTTCTTCTTGGTGTATTGCAGAATATTGTACCAGACCCTAAGTTTATATTCAAAGTCATAATAAGCCAGAAGCAGACCATTTACTAGAATGAATGGTATTTCCCAAATTGTAGAACATTTACCACTAGGGGGATCATTTTAGTTGCCTCCCATCAAATATTTACATTGTTATCTATTTATTTTTTTAAATATAATATCACATCAAATGCTTGATTTCACCAATTTTATTACTTAGAATTATTGCCTTTTAACTTGCTTTAAAGAAAAATGTGGAGGAAAAATATCACAGATGGTATGCAGGCATAGCAAAGTCATCAAAGAGAAATCATTTCTCTATCAGGGATGAGTTCTTAATTTTAAAAAAGAAAGGCTTTTTTCACACAATTTTTAAAGAAAATTAAAACCTGAAGAAAGAAAAAAAACTACTTTACTTTTTACTTCTCTCCTGGATGCATGGAAAACATTTCTCAAAAAGAGGAAAAGCACCACAGCACAGTGATTTTTCCTTGATATGCAGAGAGTAGACTCGGAGCAGGCATTCTCAGGAACATAGGGGAATTCTTCCAGAAGGTACCTCACAAGCAGCCAGGAGAGGCAGGGGTAAAGAAGAACCTTGACAACTGGTAGACATGGTGCATGTTGCTTCTAGTAGCTCAGAAGGTCACATCAGGGCAGGACTGGGGTGAGGCTGACCATCAGGTGAGAGCTACCCATGAAGAAGACCCTCGATGGAGTCCCCCAGAGGTGGAAGTGAATGAATGTGCCTGAACAGGCCAGCCGTCCTCCTCTTTCCACACTCCATGCACTCCATCAGCTGTGCTTCCTCTCCCTCTCTCCTTCTCCCCCCTCCCTGCCCTTCTTCTCTCCTCCTGACTTTTTTTTTTTTTAAGATTTACTTATTTATTTGAATGAGAGACTATGGACTCTGAAAAACAATCTGAGGGGTTTGAAGTGGCGGGGGGTGAGAGGTTGGGGTACCAGGTGGTGGGTATTATAGAGGGCACGGATTGCATGGAGCACTGGGTGTGGTACAAAAATAATAAATACTGTTTTTCTGAAAATAAATAAATTAATTAATTGAAAAAAGATTTACTTATTTATTTGAGAAGTGGTGGGGAGGGGCAGAAGGGGAGGGCGAGAGAATCCAAGCAGACTCCACACTGAACAGGAAACCCAACGAAGGGCTCAATTTCACAAGCCTGATATCAGGACCTGAGCCAAAGCCAAGAGTCAGGGGTTCAACCAACTGTGCTACCCACACACCCCGCTTCTCCTGTCTCTCATTGACTGAACTAACTACAGTAGCATAGGAATCTATTATATCATTATTTACTGTCTTTACATAAAGTTTTTTGTCTTTTCTTCTGAGTTTGAAATGGAGATGATTTTAAAGCTTCATATTTCCAGTTCTCTAGAAAGGCTGTATTAGGGCACCTGGGTGGCTCAGAGGGTTAAAACCTCTGCCTTTGGCTCAGGTCATGATCCCAGGGTCCTGGGATCGAGGCCCGCATCGGGCTCTCTGCTCAGCAGGGAGCCTGCTGACCTTCCTCTCTCTGCCTGCCTCTCTGTCCACTTGTAATCTCTGTCAAATAAATAAATAAAATCCTAAAAAAAAAAAAAAAAGAAAGAAAGAAAGGCTGGATTAGTCTAAGAATAGCCTTAAGTTGGTTTTCACTTATACATGGTTCTAGAATATATATTCTGTATGATTCAGGACCTCTCCCACCCTCAAGATTGAAAATAGAGCAATAATTAGTGCTGGAGCAAGGGCACTCTTTTCCCCTTCTTGGTGGGAAGAATAATAAAGGTAATATAAGAATAATGAATAGGGATGCCTGGGTGGCTCAGTTGGTTGGGCAGCTGCCTTCGGCTCAGGTCATGATCCCAGGGTCCTGGGATGGAGTCCCACATCGGGCTCTTTGCTCAGCAGGGAGCCTGCTTCTCCCTCTGCCTCTGCCTGCCTCTTTGTCTGCCTGTGCTCACTTGCTCTCTCTCCCTCTGTCTCTGGCAAATAAATAAATAAAATCTTTAAAAAAAAAAAAAGATGAATGAATAGACTGGAAGAAGACAAAGACCTATAGGAGGGATGCTTCTGAGAACCATAGCATTTTGATGTACTTTGTAGTATTTTGAAGAAGTCATGCCATTTCAAATGGTAATCAAGGGAACTCTAGAGTAATTTACTATGAAGAGAAAACAGAACATTCTTAGAATATTTCTTAAAACCCTTTCCCATGTAAGCTATACCTCCTAGAGCAACTGTTAGAATGAATGGATGCGATAGAGCAGGGGTAGTCATGTCAAATTCTTCAGAGCCCTGTAGTAGCTGGAGGCAGAGGGGAGGAGCTGTAAGGTAAGGAAAAGGCATTATGGGACAAGCTCTCGGGACTCCACCATCCTCTCCAACCACTGCAACTCCATTGTTCCCTGTTTTCTATGTATGGGAATCACTACAGAATCCATTTTTTAAATAAAAGGATCCCCCTGTTTTTAAAACTTGGAAAATCATGGGAATAGAAAAATTCATGTTCCTAGATTGACCCTGGGAAAATAGAACAACTATAAGGATGGTAAATGTTTCTTCAGGCTGATCATTTCTTTTTTGATTCCTCAAAAGGCTCATTAAGCTCTGTTCTGGTCCTCTGTGACTTTGGAAATCTTTTCTTACTCCCCATACCCCCTGCTCCTTGTGGGGCGGAAGAGAACATAGATCACATTGATTGGGTTACTCTCCTTACAATTTTATGTAAATTTGCCAAAGAACTAAGATCTCTGTTCTGACAAGAGTCAGGCAAGTCTAAATAGTTCTCACAGACAGAGCTGACAAAATTCACAAGTAGTTTGGGTCTAAGAGACTCATTAATTTCGAATAGGCGTTTGATTCCCAAAGGGAAGACATACTTCATCAGTTGGAGCATTGTGATGTCACAGAAGAACTTCATTAGTGTGCTGGTTAGAAGGGAGTCACAAGAATAAGTAAAATTAAATGTAAATAACTGCCTAATTAGGTGTCCATGAAAACTGAAGAGCCTCCAAAGTCATTAGAGATGACCGTGCCAGGCAGGCAGCTTCTCAGACTAAGAATTGGTGCTTTCATAACCTTCACAGCAGGAAGATGGATGAGAGATTCCACTTAGGTCCCAAGAAGACTTGTTAACCTGGATGAAGCCATTCAAGGCAATCAAGTGTGACATCATCCCCAAGGTTGAGGTCCTCTGTTGCAGTAGTCCTAGACCTTCTTGAGGTCATTCTAGTAGAATAGAATACTACTCAGGGCACCTGGGTGGCTCAGTCAGTTAAGTCTCTGCCTCCAGCTCAGGTCATGACCCCAGGGTCCTAGGATAGAGTCCCACATCAGGATCCATGTTCAGCGGGGAGTCTGCTGTTCCTCTGCCTCTCCCCCCCACTTATGCTCTCTTTCAAACTCTGTCAAATAAATACATAAAATCTTTAGAAAAAATAAAAAGGATAGAATACTCGGGAATCACCTCCACTCAAGCCGAGGCAGGGGTGGGAGCAGGCATAAAATGAAAGGAAATTTTATCACAAGGAATGAGCAAAAGGGAACTGATTCTGAAAAAAAGGCATTACAAGTATTTAGCTCACATTAGAACCATGCAGATATAGCCTTGTGCCAACCGATACTACAAAAGTTAATCCACAGACCAAGCAGACATTAAGTAGACTTTAAACTGTAAGTTGAAACCTTCCACTTGATAGAACATTAGAGAGCTCTTTTCTCCTGCACTATGAGGTCAAAGCTGTTGTCATCACTCTTGCCTTTCTATCCCCACCCTTGCCTATCAAATAATGTCCTAGGTTCCTAGCACGCATCAAGGACTCTTCCAGACCCACCCCACTCTCCCTTCCCCACCTTACCTCTCACCTGTCATAGGCTGACCCCTTATAGATCTTGTAGTCTGTGCTTGGTCTAGTTGTGCCCTTTTATCCAAAGTCTCTGAAGGACAAAACAATATTGATCTTTCAGAGTCTAGTTCAAATTTTTCTTCCTTCCCTGAAGAGTTCATTATTCTTCCTTTGTGTTACAGACATATTTCAAGCATCTACTTTTAGCATCTTATTTGACCAAGGGTGTGGGGAAAGCAGTTCTTCCTCAAGCCTATGGTCAGATCTATCTGCAGAAGTCTAACATTCAATGGTGTGCACCCAGGAATTATGCACACAGGGCACTGAGAGGGGTCATTGAGTAGGTAACAACCCCGGGATGACAGGGGAGGGAGGATCAGAGGACAGTGTGGGACTGGCCTCCTGCACCTGTCCCCACTCCACCCTCATGGATACATGTGTAGGTCATATCAACTGGCATTGAGAGCGTGAATTCTAAAGCTCAGTGCCTGCATTCAAATTTCAATTCTGTTACATACGAGTTGCCTTGAGTGAGTCAGTTAACCTCTCTAGCTTCAGTGGAGATGGTAATAATAGCATTCCTGCCTCATGGTTCTGTCATGAGAATTATACAAGTTAATGAACACGAAGCCCCCAGCAGGGCCTGTCACACAATAAGCATCATATAATAAGCACCAGCTATTATACTTAGGAAGAGAGATGACAGTTAAGTAAAAAATTGAAAATGCTATAAGGCCTTGGGGCACATGCAGCACTAACTTGGAACCACTAAGTTGAGAGAAAACAAAATCTAGGTGTTCTTCCCACCTCTACCATTGACCAGAAACAGCACGGCACTTTGAAGTGGTGGCATCTAGTGGGACAGGAAACAGAAGGCTCCTGGGCTTGACAGGGACAGTTGCACTCAGAGAGATGGAGTCTCAGCAGAGACAGCAGCAGGGACCATCAGGAGCCATGGCCATCACCGTGTGGGCTTTGTGGTACCCAGAGGTGAGGTCACAAGACATCCAAGATGGCCAGTGAGTGCAGAGCAATGTGAGTGACAGCAGGAGCCTGGTTGAAGTGAAGCCACCCAGGGAACAAGGCAACTGTGTCAGCAAAGGCAGTGATGACCACATAGGAAGGGTCAGGACTCAGCAGAACCCACAGGTGAGACGCTGGACTTAACCACATGCCCATGGGAACTATTCCGTGGGTCCACCGGAAATCCTTGGGAGGTGGGGTTTTACCAGGACACAGAGGTCCTCTATGGGTCTGATGTTCTCAATTCCTCAGATTATCATTGGTGTGACTTTATGTTTACAGAAAGGGAATACTGAGACATCATTAAAAGCACAAGCTTTGGTTTCAGACAGGTTTGCACTTCCACTAAAAGTATTTACTTGGCATCTATCCTCTGCCTCAAGCCCTGCTCTAGTCAGTGGAAATACCACAGTGAACACGGCAAATATGATTTCTCCTCCCATAGAGCTATCTTAGAAAGGGACCACAGACAAGAAACAAGAAAACAAATCAACAGGGTCTTGCCTGTTTAGGAGCTGTGAAGGCAATAATATGATGGTGTCCAGATGATATGGTGTCCAGATGGGGTAGAGAGAGCTACTTACATAGGGCAGCCAAGTTAAAGTCTCTCATTCACAATGAGGGCTAATAGCCACGGAAGATCTGGGAACAGAAGGTGGGACCCTCCGGTAAAAGATTTGGCATATTAGAGGAACAAAGGAAGGACAGTAAGTCCAGATAACAGTCAGCTAACTGTGGTGTGGGGGCCAAATCTGGCCCGCTACCTGTTCATTAAATAAAGTTTTATTAGAACACAGCCACCCTCGTCCGTTTGTCTGTAGCAACTTTCAAGCTATAATAGCAGAGTTGAGTAGGTAGATGCCACAGGGATTTTATGGCCTGAAAAACCTGTGAGAATTCTATCTGGCCCTTTACAGAAAGCCAGCCGACCTCTGGTCTAAAGGCCAGTGAACAAGCTGGGTGAAAGCAGCAGGAACTGAGCTGAAGGGGTGCTGGCAGGCAGCAAACAGCAGATACTACAAACTTGGATTCTATCCCCCATGTGATAGAAAGCCCTGGAAGGGTCCCGGCAAGGGAGACGCGTGATCTGCTTCATGTTCTTCATTTTGGGAGCTTTATGGAGAGCACTGCGGGGGCCAAGTGGCAGCAGGGACAGCGATTAGACAGACACCGCTGAGCCCTGTGAGAGAGGAACGTGCCTTGCATAAGGTTGCTAGCGGCGCAGATGGAGACAAGGAGTCAAGACGGAATGTCTCAGGTATAACCGGCTTGAGACTCCCCACTCAGCTGGGCCATGGCAGGCAAGTGACTATGTCACTCTCAGCCTCAGTTTCTCGCCAGTAAAATCCTCACACCGGTATTGTGTAGATTAAATTACAAAGGCGCCCGAGGTATCTGTCAAAAAGTCAGTGTTCAAGAGATGTTGGCGTTACTGTTCTGCTGCTGAGGCACTGATATTGACTGCTGAGGCCCACAAGAATGAGGTCCCAGTGTGGACCTCGCTGGGCTGCTTCTCTCCTAGTGGGATGCCTCTGTCCCTGATGAGGCTCGTCGGTCCCCCAGAGACAAGGATGCTCTTACTCATCGTTATAGCCCCCAGATGGTGCCTGGCACTTGGTGAATGGTTAATAAATGTTTGTTGATTAAACTACCAAGTTTTTGTTTTTGGTTTGGTTTTTTTCCCCCAAAAAGGAAAATAATTATTCATTCTGCCATTTTCACCAGAAGTGTTTTGTTTTTAGGCTTGATATGGTATATTTTGATGACACAGAACATTCTGAAGATAGAGAAGTAGTTGTCTCTAAGGAGAGCTAGTCCCCAGCATCCCTTCTGGTGCAACAGGGAACTCAGAAACTGCCCCCAAGAACCTCCAAGCTGACAAGATACATTTATGATGATCATAATTATATATTAAATCTGGACTAAGAAGTCACCACGTACAAGAAAGTCAGTCATATCAGACAGATCTACATATCAAAAATCTCTGCCACAAAGCAGACCCAGTAAGAGACAAAAACCATTGTTCTAAGTGTCAAGGTGTTTTCAGACTTCTACTTCAAACTAGTTGGACGTCCTGAAGCCTTGTCCAGACATATCAAAGGAGCTCCTTTCTTACATTATTACCTTGTTTCTTTTATGGATTCATTATTCTGGCTATAAAACTAAAAGGATCTCTCCCAAAATTGAAATTTCTGAATTTTGGGTCAACTTTCTTGTCCTTTGACACCATTTACCAAGAAAGACTGGAAATCTATCCTTCACAAAGGAGTTAAGTTTTGTCATCATAAAACGACCAGTGCTGTCTGAACAATTGTTTCAAATGAAATTAAGTATGACATGTAACGTTGACAAACACATTTTCGAATGAAATATGATATCCATAAAGTAGATACATACTTTGTGACATTTTTACTTTTATTAAAAAAAAAAAAAGGGTCAAAAACCACTGTGGTTGTACAATACATAATTATGAAACCCTGAAAGGGCCAAATAAACTGTTAATAGACATATCACCTGTGTTTTCATAGTTGTTATATGTATCCTTACTACACACTTATTGCTCTATCTAAAAAATGAATTAGAATTCCTTAAAAATCAAAATAAGATGGAGAGAATGTCTCAGTAGTGGTCACCAAATCTAGAAGTATTCTATGCAAACTTACTAATTTAGCCAACAAACTCCGAAAGCATAGGAAATTGAAAATAAGAAAAATATTTAAAATAACAGTATTAAAATGAGAACCCCTTACAATAGTAAAGGAAAAGGTGGAAATCCTTGAAACATCAGTGAGCAGCCATGAGGAGGGAGTTGTTGTTTTTTTTTAACACGAAGCCTGGCAACTCACAAATAACGTATGTTCCATATTATGTGGCAGTTGCTATAGTAACAACCTTTATTTTCTGAAACAGTACACAGATGTGTACAACATACTAACTTGCTGGTTATAAATTACGGCTTTTCCCATAGTTCAATAACTTAAGAATTCTACGTTTCTGAAATCTCAAAAGTTCTGTTGTTATTAAATTTCTTTTATGAGATCATTTTCCTTGTACTTTCAAAATGAGAGTGTTCCCATATAGGCCGAGAGAAAGAAGGGATGAGAAAATGGGGTATATCAGAGAGTAGCAGCAGACTGAGGTCCGTTTTCTACAGAGTCTGGACGAAACCCACTGAAATGAGGACATTATTTTGATGAATTAGGCGTCATGTACAATAGTGAAAAGAAATCAGTCGCTAGCAAAATGATGTTACAAATAAAGTTATGAATTGATTTTTTATTACAAGGTGTCATATTTACAGTTTTAAAATAAATGAAGATTATTTCTTAGAAATGTTACGAACATTAATATAATTTTATAAGCGACAACAGTGTGGGGGAATGAATTAGGCTAGTTATTTGACTTCAAGTGAACTTTTTTTGAATCTTAAGAAGGCCTGAGTCTGGGAAAAATGTCTATTCCTCTATTTAATAAGAGATAAGTATCTCTTTGTCAGGTGACAAAACAGAAAACAGAGTTTTACTGATTGGGATATTTTTCTTTTTGTATTTTAACCCTTAATCTACAAATATTTATCCAGTGCCTTCTATGCGCAGGGAACTGTCTGTGCCTAGATGTGTACAGATATGTGTAGAAACATAAATTATAGAAAAACTGAGTTCTGGAGATGTTTTTTCCCTATTCTGAAAATTTACATATGTTTTCCATTTGCCGGATCTGAATACTTTCTTTAATAGACAGTTCAAACTGTAGATTTCTAAACCCTGTCAAAGAGTCATCTCTGCAGCATTTTTCAGGCTCAAGTTTACCGCCTGGGAAACACGTTTGAAAATAAGGTTATATATTTAGCATTTGCAGTTAAAAGTCAACTTTCTAAAATTGTGTGTCTGTGTGTATATACACATTTATATATATACCTATATGTTTCATATACATATACATTTGTACACATGTATACATCTATATATATTTCTAGATACAAGGAAGGGTGCAAGTATCCTCCTATAGAAAGTAACAAAGTAACAAACACCCCTAACTTAGAAAGTCCAGCAATTACAATGCTGATAGATTTACCTAACAAACACAAAACACTTGGAAATGCTATTTCAAGTGACAATACAGTTAGATTCAAATTCAAAATTGTCTTATAGGAGCAATGACAGGATGTGAAACAACTGAATACCATGCAGACAAGAACAAATCATTTTGAAAAGCTTGCACCATTAGTGGTTGTTAAAATTTTGCTAATGCTTTCCACACACATACTCCTTTCTGTATCATTCTGAGATATATTAAAAACAGGACCATGACTAATCCATTCAAGTCCTTACAATATCTCAGAGAGAGAGAGAGATTTAAGTTATCACCTAATGGGGGTTTAGAGGCTGGAACTCGGAACCCAACCGAAAAAGAGTACTTCACTGTTAGATGCATTTTAAAAGTATTACTTAAATTACATTTAAGTCATCAGATAATTATGAACTTTCTTCTCTTTTATATTTATATGGCATATTTATTGAATTGCACAGTATGCTTTTACAATAAAGTGCTTTTTACGTTGCCGCCTTTGTTCATCCAAAATAAAACTGACAGTTATCCTTTTATAAGCTATTCCGAGAACATTTTCTCTTCTTTGAAGCTGATTGATGCACTACTTTAAATGTTCCTGCAAATATCTTTTCAATTCAAGTTTTTGCATAATGTAATAAGAAGATAAAAGAATTCTATACTTCAACGAGAGACATTACAAAGCAAGTAGAGACATTATCAAGGGCATTAACATGCTCCTAATAGCAATAAAACCTTTTAACTGTCTGATGTAGAACATGCTCCCACCAAACCACCACATATTATGGTAATTGGCTCCAATTTCTGAATCTTACATTGTAAAGTTACAAAGAGTTAGGTAGAACTGAAAAACAAATCCAGAATGCTCATCTTGTTAGCGTTCCCACTATAAGATATTTGCCTGCTACCTTGAACAAGGACTGGTTTGGTCTGTGGTGCTGTGCTTTCCTGTGCTATCATATTTTCACATCCTGTCTCATTTTTATTCCTCTTGACTCTGATATAAATACACATTTTTTCCCAAATAACCCTCTTCTAACTCCAAAACATCACAGTAACAAAAATAGCATTTTTCTCAGAATTTCAGTGTAACAAATGGGTTCTCTGTTCATGCCTGTGTCACATCTCATTCACTTTATGTGTTCTCTCATCACAGGAAGATGCAATCGGGGAAAATATTCCATGAGGGCACTTTGATTTTTCTTTACAACACACTACCAAATTACGTGAGTAGCCTTTCCACTGTGGTTGAGAGGAAATATAATGTCCAACTAAAGTTGAGCCCAGATTCTGTTAAATTAAATAGCAGAGGGGGAAAAAAAATAGTTCTTGGCTTTATTCCTCTTAGATGGGAAGCAGGGCAGTGGGGAATTGACACGAGTCGGTCCTTGGTGATTAACCTGCAGTTTATGGTTGTGTTTCCAGGTGACGCACCCATCGCGCAGGAAGCTTCTCGCAGGCTGTGGAGAGCAGCCTGTCTGCTTTGAGAAGTGCAGATCTATCAGGATCCAGAGTCGGGCTCTGAAAAAGCTGTCATTTCATGTCTCTAAAACAGCCTCTGATTTAATGTACAAGATGTCAAGAAGTAAAGGACAATAAAATAAAAGCCAAAAAGGAGAACCATTTCAATTAAGAGTCATTTCTGTACCAATTCTTGGAAATCTAGTAAAATAAAAACTGTCAGAATCAATCTGTGTTTAAAAAGTTGATTTTTGTGGTGCTCACAGAGAAACTGCAAGACAGAAAAAAAATACAAATTATTAACAGAGCAATTGAAGCTTAAAAAATTCCTTTCTCACTAGGTAGATATTCGGTTGTTAAATTTTCCTAAGGGACCTAGAGAAAGCGTTTGCATAGAAGGTGCTGGGAGCTGGGAGAGAGGAGGAAAGAAATAAATCCTCATACAGAAAAAACCAACAAGTGTAAACTGCGGTCCTATAAGGACTTTCATGCATTTCCAAGAATTTAATATTTTGATTGTCAATAATTAGAAGGCACATGTAAGACTTTGGGAATTTACCTTTTATTGTCATGATTTTCTAACGGTGTTTGAATGTCCCTTTCAGAGAAAGATAAACATTTCTTCGAGGACTGCCCTGTCACCCCAGTAATCGAATACCTTAAAGGTGAAATGAGAAAAAAAAAATCTTGATGAAATTTGGGGTAACCTTTTAGCTAAGAGTATAATAATAACAAAGATAAAAGCATCGCCAAAAATAAATAAATAAAATTCTACCAAATGTGACTTCCTATGGAAGACACAACTTTTTAATTTTCATTTCTTTTAAAAACATGATATTTAAGAAACATGCATTATAACTCCATCCTCCTCTTATCCTTAGAATTTTTATGATGTTGTGCTTTTTATTGCACATTTTCTATTGAGAGGGAGATATGGCAGGGAAAGAAGGGGTGAATTCACTTGCTGTCCCCAACTGATTTGTACATTTCAGGGATATGCCCCTTTCTATGGTCTATTTCTGGGTCCTTTATTTAAGAAAAAAAAAAAATCAAGTTTCTCTGAAGGGAATACTTTACAGGAGAAAATTCACTCCCTTCTCATCAAATCAAGAACTTTTCTTAAAGTAACTCTACCACAAGCAAGAAGGGGAGCAGCCTCAGAACTGCCTCCAATCACAAGAAGAAAAATAACAAAATCAGCTCACTCATGATTTCCTTAATATACTTAAAAGAGATACAATCCCACTGATGCCTCTAAAAATAAGAATGAGGAAAGGGCAACTTTATTGATTCCCTGCAAACCAACGAACGTGTAACTTATTGATAATACTAAACACCGTCTAAGCCTTTAGTGATTTCCAACCAAAAGTCTGCCTCTGAATGAAGGTTTAAATCATCGTATTAATATATTAGGGGGGAAATTATCATGGGAGACACTTGGAAATTAATTAAAAACCCTGCACTCAGTTTGTTTGTGAGAGGAGATAAATATCACACATGGGAAATGATGCCTGACAACCGCCATAGTTTTCAGATCCAAAATTAGACCCTGACAGCTATGTCTTTGTATGACTCTCCTTGGGGTATAATATGCAGAGATATAGAATGAGAAAATTTCTGATAGAAGTATTTATTACTGACACTTCCGAAACATTCCACGTGTGGCATCAGCAAAGCATGTTCCTCCACCTTCGACAGAAATGTCAGGTTTCCTTCCAAGATTTTTTTTTTTCTATTCCTCTACCCCCTTCCCATCCCTCCCTCCCCATCCACCATCACCCCCACTTCTTCTCTAAAATATGATTTTTTTTTAGAAGTTCAACAGCAGCCCCTGGTGGAACTCAGCAGTTGTTTCAGCCTGAGCACAGTTGTTCAAGAAACTTCATCCCTCTTGTCAATAAAAAGAAAAGTCTGTCCATTTGTCTATCACCATACCTGTGCACTGTTCCTACAGGTCAGAGATCAGGATGAAGCCCCGAATGTACAAAAGCTGTGCTTTGTGATGGTAATTTTGGCCAATTTCTGTGGCTGAAGTTTTAACAAAATATATATGTATATATATATATATATATATATATATATATATATATATGTATATGTAGCAAATAATAAACATATGTCTCAAATTTCACCTTCATTTTATGCATGAAGACCAATAATTAACTCTTCATCAACAATGCTTACCACAGGGTGTGTGGAAATGAAGTGACCCCTCACGCGTGAGCCAGTGATCACCATTTTGTTTGGCTCATGTTGTGACAGAATCAGCTTTGTCACTAAGCAAAATGAGCTCTACAAAATGACAATCCTATGCAAAGTAGGGATTTCTCTGGGTCACGTTCAGAAAGCACCACAGAATGCCACTAGCTAGCCCCATCAGAATGGCAAGCTAGACTTAACAAGCAAACCTACCAAAATGCTTCTCAGTCTCTCCGAGAAGTCTACTCCTTTCCCTGCTTGGTGGGCAGCCACAGATTATCATTTGAGGACAAGGAGGAAATGTGTGGCTCTTTGCATTAGGCATGGATGTCTGCACCTTTCATAAAGGTACCTGGTAGAGGCGCTCCAATCCAGCTTCCCTTCCTATGGGGCCATCTGCCTAGAGGATAGTCTACCCTCGTCTTAGCACAAAGTCATGGTTCACTTGTGTATTTTGACTTTTCTCTTCTTAAATGACGCAGATTATTAAAATGAAAAGCAAACAGAACTTTGAAAGTTCTAAACAGCTTTACGATAAATACTAAAATAGCATTTATATGAAAGAGTGTTTTTTTTGATTTTGTAAGTATTACACTTTACATTAGCCCTTCCCTTGCCCCTGAGTTCACTTACATCTCTTGACTAATCTCACGGGAAGCCGAATCAGTGAGCTGATGTGTTGAGACCAGAGATAATCCCAAGACAGGCTGCTTAGTGAGAAGCTCATGGGCACTGTATTTGACACAGGGGAATAAACGGTATAAAAAGAACTAATACTGGTCTCCAATGAGTTACATCTAGTGGAGGAACTATATCTATCTGGGTTACTTTAATACAGTGTGGTAGCAGCAAGCAGAGTCCTAAAAGACAGAGTGGGGCCCTTAGCTGGCCTTATGGAGGGATAACACTTGCACAACACTTTAAAGAAACTATAAAGGAGCTATAGAAAAGAAAGGTAGAGGGCAAGATAGGAGGAGAATCCCTAGGACCCAAGGGCGAGGGTGTAACAGGACGCAATATATCTGAAGAACTTTGGGCAGTTTGATCCTGCCAGCGCATAAAGGACAAGATGTCACATGTGAGTAGAGGCTGGGGAGGCAGGTCCATCTGGTCATGGAGAGCCTGCCTGCCCTCTGAAGGAGATTGGGATTGTCCATTAGGCCATGGGATCAATGAAAAGACTTCTGTTAAGGAGTGGCACAGAAGGGGATGGCCTGAGACTGCAGGTCAGAAGACTAGTGAAAGTTTTTGTGATTGTCCAAGAGAAAGAGGATAAAGGCCTGCATCCTGGGGGTGGTAGTGCAGTTGGAGAAGAAATGGTAGGTTTCAGAAATATTCAGAGATGAAAACCGAGAGCAGTTCGTGCCTTAGTGGATAGGGGCACTGAGGAGGCGGTCCTGGATAATCCCCAGGGTTCAGGTATAGGAGACAACATGGATTGTGATGCTGACTTAGAGACCACCGGGGCCAGAATATGGGAGAAGATGACACTCTAAAGTAGTACTTCTCAAAATATGTCCTCGAGTGCCCTCCTCTGGCCTCTGGACAGCTGCTTATAGTATTGGTTATTAACACCGCCCACAAATGTCATGGCAGGAGAGGACCTCAAGGATGAAGTTCAGTGTCTTTCAAACTGTGTGCTATGGGGGTCAGATAGGTGGTACAGCAGTCAGGGCTACAGTCTGCCTTACTTGACCCAAGAGGGTCGACTTTTCCTATTGTGTACATTAGAATGCTTTTAAAAGGAAAACCACAGTTTGAAAACCACTTCCTTTTACAGAGAAGAAACTGAGGCTAATAGAAATTGAACTATCTTGCCCACAGACACAAGTCTGTAGCAGAGGCTAAACTAGATCTGTGGCACCTAGTTCACCAGCTTCAATCCTTCTGTGCTATGGCTTCCAGCAAGAAGTAATTGTTTACTTGTGCTATGTTTTATAAAGTTGCCAGGAACCGCCTCATCTCCACCATGCTCTTAGCAATTTCCTCCGCTTTAGTCTTTCAGTAAATGTTTATTGAGCATCTTCTGCATGCCAAGACCTCTTCTACTGAGAATACCTGGGCATTTCTATTTGGATTCCTGGTTCTGGTTTGTGATTCTCTGGTAGAGCTCTGTAGTCCCACTAGTATTCCACCATGACTGGATACAGTATGACCCAAGAAGCAGACAGGTATACTGGGAATTAATTCAGTCCCAAGTAAACACTAATATGGGTTTCCTAATTCATTGGAGGATATAGCTAACTTATGTTTTTTAATCAAATTTTTGAAAATACATTTTTTTTAAAAATCCATGAAGCTCCTAACATACAATAAGGTGCTATTCATAATTTTTTAAAGAATGACTTTTCAGATGTTACATACATGTTACTGTGTTCCATACAGAGTCTAGTGCTCACTGGAAATAATGCCTCACAACTCAATAAGCTTAATTTTATGAAACTTAGACCTGGTATCTGAAGTAATTGCAGGATATCTTGCTTTCCAAAAGTGAGAATTCAGACCAATAACCCTTCTTCCCCATCATATAACTCAACAGCTGTTTGTACCAATAGAGTAATTCCTAAAAGAAGGAAATGCAAATCCCTACCTAGAGAAATAAATAGAAAGACAAATGTAAGCTGAGGGGCTATTACAGCCTGTTGATCTCTCTCTCTCTCTCTCTCAAAACCTAATCCATCTTGAGAATCTGGTCCCAAGACTTCTAGAAGGGAACAGTGGGTTGCAGCCCTGTCAGGTATATGAATCAAGGTGGGGACAGGAGGCAGCTAGGGGAAGCCCTCCTGCATGGGGACTGCCAGAGCTGAGATCCGCACAGGTCTTTCCAGGAACATTATACAACATCTTAACTATGGAGGGAAATCCATTGTTCTGTCTCTCCTGTTGGGGAATCCAAAAAATAAGAGTTGAAAGAATCAGTCTTTCTTCAACTGCCCCATTATATATCACCACCCCACCCCAATCAATCTTTCATTTTCTTTCTGTGCTCTTTCCATTTGCAAGTAAGTCTTAAAATCAGAAACTCTGTGTATACCAACATATAAACAACACAATTCATTCAAAAAGGGCATTAAGAGTACACTTAACTTGGAGCGCCTGGATGGCTCAGTTGGTTAAGCATCTGCCTTCGGCTCGGGTCATGATCCCAGAGTCCTGGGATTGAGTCCCACATCGGCCTCCTTCCTTAGCAGGGAGTTTGCTTCTCCCTCTGCCTGAGACTCTCTGCTTATGCACACACTCTCTTTCTCTCTCGCTCTCTCTTTCTGACAAATAAATTTAAAAATCTTGAAAAAACAAGACTATACTTATCTTAATGAGCACTGAGAAATGTATAGAATTATCAAATCATCATATTGTATATGTGAAACCAATACAACACTATGTTAATTATATTTGAATAAAAATAAAAAATAAAAACAAAGAGCATTTGAGGAATTAGGGTTTACAGGCAATCTAATAAAGGAAAGATAGAATAAAACTGCTAGGTTAGGTACAAAACTGGTTAATGTCCTTAGGGTAATTAATAAAATCTTTGAGATTATTTTTTTCCATCAGAGAGAAATTTACAAATTAATGGTGTAACCTCACAGTGCCTGGGCTCTAATCAAATAGTAAATGGCAAATATAAGCATAAGTATATTCTCCTAGAGATTTTATAATTTGGGGGTGAGCCAATAAAATAAAAATAAAAAATAAATAAAACCATGTGGAGTTGAGTTACAAGTAAGAGAGAAGGGAAATAAAGAAAAAAATCCAAGATAATAGCTCAAAAAGATGTCAAGTCTCACCTGTTATAACCTCATTTCCTCAGAGATGAAAAATCCAAGTCAGGTGGCTCATCTAAGATTATCCCACCCCACTATTCTCACATAGCAGTTATGACTGAGGGTAGGAGGCAAATAAGCAAACAAACAAGCTTTAAAAATCAAACAAAAGCTTATTGTCTCCACAGGTTCCTACTTAAACCAGCCTCCTTCATACTGTAAGGTGTCCTAGTGAATGGACACACTGAATCTTGAGGGAGCAAGCATTCATTTTATCACTTGTCCCCATCGCCCCTCACACTGTCCTTCTCATTTGCACAAGTAAATCCAGAGTTAATGTTCTTTTGAGATGATCGTGTTTTTGGTATTTTGGTCTAATAGCCTAAGAAATCTTCCTTCATAGCAATTTCTTTTATTCTCTCAACAAAACTTAATTGGAAACTTATTATGCATCGGCCATAGAGAGTAGTGAGGAAGAGAGTGAGTTCTGCTCTCTTGCTTATCTGCTCACAACTTTGTAATTGTGTGTCACAGTGCAGGAACCATATGCCTTTCCCAAATGCAATAAATTTATTTATCTATCATCTTTTCTTATACCAAGAGGTTTAAAATGGTTTAAAAATCCCTTGGAGCTCATCTCCTGTGTGGTAAATAACAATATCGGTATATTACCTCTATGTTCCTCCTTTGGGTATTCCAGCATCCTCCTTTCTGTGAATTCCTCTGAAATTCTGCCCTCTAGACTGGCCTTGTCTGAATGCAATGACATTGAGTTCCAAATTAATGAAATTCCACATACTACAGGAAGGCTCGCTGGGAGCATTTAACAAAATGAAGTACCTTAGTGAGCTCTTCAAATTCCTCAGAGTCCAATGACTGAAGATGTCCCAGAATGGAGAACTGAATGTGGCTTTAAGACACAAGGTAAATGGGGCACAGAATTTTCTGTCAGGTCTTTAGAAGCATCTGATGAAATGCTATCAAAAGATCCAAAACTCCAAAACCTTTAACATGACTATGAAAATGAATATAGCCTCACATACCTAGGACTGAAAGAAATTAAGTTGGGCCTAAAATACAGTTGGCCACCTTGTTCTTGAATTAAAAAAAATGGAAAATGTGACCCAGCTCGAGAAGGCACTGTTCCTAAAGGTTATGAACTTGGCTCATCTATGTAGTCAATAAATATCAGCTATTCTTACTATTTCTCTTCTGAGCATTTCAACTTACTGCTTATTACTATGATTAAAAATCTTACACACTGCCGCCAATTAAGTCTGTGAAAATTTGCTTTAATTACAATGTTAGATATAATTTTCTTTTTGGAAATAATAATGTACCATATGTAAAAAAAAAAAAAAAAAGAAAGAAAGAAATTAATCTTGGGCTTGCCTCCCTTGCTTTCCAGCTCTTTTATTAAATTTAGTTATGATAGGTTCAAAAGCCAGAGCAAACATCCTGTTAGTTAGCAACATTCTACTGACACCAGGAAGGTCCAACTGGCATGAAAGATAAACTACAAGTGAAACACACTAAAGATTGCTTGAAACACATTCTAAAATGATCCATTTTTTCCAAAAGAGTCAGGCTGCTCTAGCATACCTAAGTGAGAAGTATTTTTCCAAGCAATAGCTATCAGTGAGTTTAATCACACATTTATTGAATGTAAATTTTGTACAAAATATTGAGCAAGTTGCTGTGAGAAAAGTTACGATACATGTCCTCAAAGAGCTTGCTGTCATGAAGTCCATATCCTCAGAAACTTTTGGTTCCACACTTCTCCCAGCCTATTCTGAATAAAGATGAAGAAAGCCAAATTTTTTTTGAAACTATAAGAAACCTTTGATTCAATCACTATATCTCGTACCAGAGCTTAAAGACTATATTTTCCGTTGTGTATTTGATATTTGAGAATAATGAATTCAAAAATTATTGGGGAAAGTAGGTCTGTAATTGACCTCCTAAGGAAACGATGTGAAATCCCTTCAAAATTCCCACCAGGAGTGGAAGAGAAGTGGATTCAGATATAGCACTCTGAAACCTTCCCAAGCTTTCTCCACTGAAATTCTAATTAGTAAGACCCCTTTAAGCAAATTTAAAGCTGCTTAATTTAAATACAGGAAGTGTTTCCTTGGGCTCTATAATACTTTGGCAGAGCTGATCCTATTTCCTGAGATTAAATAGAAGAAAATTCTTTCCTCGGGAGACTAAACTGCACACAATAAGATCATTCATTAGAATGTTCATATAAATTCAAAATATACCATGGGAAGAGTAATGTCTTCTTCATAAAAGGTAACACCCTAGAAATGCTAAGTGGAGCCAAGACTGGTTTTACTCTTGAGTTTTGGCCTTTGTAGGATAAAAGTTCTCTGAGAAGAATTACTGAGGTGATAACTCATTTTGACAATGAAACCAAGTACAAGATAACTAAAACAAAAAAGAATGTAATCCTTTTTCCTAAATAAAAAACATCTGCTGATATTATTTGCTTCTTCAGAGTTTTGTGTCCATTCATAAGAACAAAGCTATACCTTTCTGTAGCTGATTCTTATTCTTTGTATCACTTAACATTTGGCAGTAGGAAAATTTCAGAAGCCTAATACAAGACCTGTTACCCAAAGGTCTGGTTGGTAAGGGGAGTAGAAAGGATATGCTTCTAAAACTTTTTTATTGTCCAGGAAAACAAAGGGGAACACTTTTCAATCTCTTGCCATCCTTCTGTAAATTTACATCACCTCACTAAATTTGATAGCTAAATAGTGTTCTGACAGTGTTGTTGAGACTTGTATGTCAGATTTAGAAATGTTATTGTAGAGACTTACTTTGATGGTGCGATTTTAGAAGCTTATTT
Organism: Mustela nigripes; assembly: GCF_022355385.1. Lineage (NCBI taxonomy): Eukaryota > Metazoa > Chordata > Mammalia > Carnivora > Mustelidae > Mustela > Mustela nigripes. The sequence goes on along the minus strand of NC_081570.1, from coordinate 81,101,821 downwards.
TCCTCCTAAACAAATGTATTATAGAGTGATGGATAACAGAGATTCAAAGGATTACAATGAGAGATCAAGGAGTTCACCTGTAATATCTATTGCATTGACAGCCGACTTTATTGAAGTTTCACAATATTAACTGCCTCTCTGTGGACTGACTGAGCCGGCTAGGTGATTATCAATTTATCACCAGTCAAAACACAGATTGCTTCATGTACAGTGTCTGTGGCATAATCATGTACCTTGAATCCGATCAAACTAGAATGATCCTACTAGGACGATTCTTCTAAAAGTGAAGAAGAAACATTAGTTGGGAAATTCTCTAATGAAATTATGTCTAATTCATGGTTGATAGAACATCTTTCTTGGAGCCTACGTCAAGAATGCACCACTCCAAAAGGAAGTAAAACAAAGCCCAGGAGATAGATTGGGGAGAACTTTAGAAATATTTACTCCTTCTTCCTAAGGCTTGCTTTCTCTAACCACTTCTCACTCCCACTTCAGAGACAGCAAGTAGAAACTTTACCAGTCTTTAAAATCACCTCCACCATGCAAGACTTAAACCTTGAAACTCTACTTAGCCTTATGGGAACTAACTGAGTTACATGTAGGACATTATCTGGAATAACAAAGGACCAGCACTGAGATTCTTACATTATAGCTTTGACTCTATTATAAATGTAGTAAAAGTTTAAAGTGCTTTACATTTCCACCCTATTTCCTGATCCCATCCTGTACCAAGGTCTACTTTTCTCCACATATTGAGTTTCATCAGTAGCCATTCCAATTAATATTTATTAAATGCAGGAATGGAAAGAGAAGATTTTGGCCTTCAATGTTTGTTTGATCAGGGCAATACTTAATAGCTACCCTAACACTTACTGACCACTTACTATGGTACTAATCTACATACTTTTCATATTTGAACTCATTTAATGTTCTTAATCACCCCCATGAAGAAAGTACTATTATTTTGCCTGTACTATCAATGAAAAAAGTGATGAACAGAAATATTAAGTACTTATCCAAGATTACCCAGCCTACAAACAAGTTGAATCCAAGCAGATGACTCTATGACCTTAAAAATGATGAGACTCAATTATTTTCAGTCATACACTGATTGGATTGAGTTGCTCTGCTCTTTTTCTAGCTGCTTACCATTGTATAAAGTTAACCCTCTCTAGAAAAAAAGAGCACCATCCAGAGTGTCTACAATTTTTCATGCAAAGTTTCTGGTACTCAATAAAATATTAGCCAACATACCAAGAAATAAGAAAAAAGAAAAAGAAAGACAATAGAAATAGGGTCACAGATAATTCAGAAATTAAAGTTATCAAATGTGGATAAATATATTTTAAAAATAGATAACAAGATAGCTTCACTAGAAAAAAATGGAATCCATTAAAAGAGAATCAAGTGGAAATTCTAGAAGTGAAAGATACAATAATTAAAATTAAGAAGTCAACAGAAGGGTTTAATAGCAGATTAAACACAGGTAAAAAGAGGATTAGCACTGTAAGAGCTCAGTAGAAAATATTCAGCCCCAAAATAGCCCAAAATACAAAGAAAAATAGAATGGAAATATAGAAAATAGTGCAAGAGACACATGAGTGATGGCAAAAGTGTAACTGGATATCTAGAAGTGCATTCGAGAGAGAATGGGGTCTAAAGCAATATTTAAAGACATAATGTCTGAGAATTTTCTGAAACAGATGAAAGATACCAAACTCCAAGCAGGATAAATAAGCTACTCATCACACCATAGTAAAACTTGCAAATGGCAAAGACAAAAACAAAGCCATAAGAACAGCTGGATGAAAAAGCATATTACCTTCAAAGGAGCGACAACAATACAACTAAGTTCTGAACAGAAACCTTGGAAGCCAGAAGAATATAGAATGCATCTTAAGTGCCAAAAGAAATTTTGACAACTTAGTAGTCTATAGACAGTAAAAACATCCTTCAGATATAAAGGCATCCAAAAAAAAAAAAAATAGAGCATTTGTTATCAGCAGATCCATACTAAAAGAAATACTGAAGGGGTTTTTAGACAGGAGGAACATGATCCCAGATGGAAAGACAGAAATTCAGGAAGCAATGAAAAGCAATAGAAAGGTAAATATGAGTATAAATATAAATGACCATTGACTAAAAGCAATAATAATATACTATGAAGTTTAAAATACATGATTAAAATGCATGAGAGCAATACTCTCAGGCAAAGGGGGTAAATGGAATTAATACATTAGTAAATCCTAGCATTGTCTGAGAAGTGGTAATTTGTATTAGATCTATTAAGTAGAGATGCATGCTGTTGTATCCAGTAAATATAATCCCAAATATATCCATACATTACTTACATTAAATGTAAATGGACTAAATACTTCAACTGAAAGATAAAGTTTGTCCAACTGAATGAAAAAATAGAAATTCAACTGCACATTGCTAAATAAGTGCATCTGAAATCACAGAGTGGAGAGATGTAAGCACTATCATTAAACATAAAAAGTGACATTTCCTACTAATATTTAAAAGTTAATCTGCCAGACGTGGAGATGAAAAAATGATAAAACTAAACAATAATTTAGGGATGCTTATAATTATGATAAGACTCTTTTTAACAGCAAGATCACTTAACAAAAAAAAACTAGGATAGGGATGCCTGGGTGGTCGGTTAAATGCTGACTCTTGGTTTCATTTCAGCTCAGATCATGATCTCATGGGTTGTGAGATGGAGTGCCAAGTCTGGCTCCACATTCAGTGGGGAGTCTGCTTGAAAATTCCATCCCTCTGCGCTTTACCCCACTTGCCACTCACATGCTCTCACTCTCACTCTCTCTCAAATAAATAAATAAATCTTTAAGAAAAACATCTAGGATGGTGATGTGAGATAGAACTAGGCAGGAACATAAACAAGAACAAGGGTATCTTTAAGGTGTGTTGTGGATTCACACTCTTTTTTTTCTATTATTCTTTAAACTATATATATATATATATATATATATATATATATATGTTATGCATTATCTCTTTTTTATGTGTATGATTTATCTGACAATAAAAGAACTTTTTAAATAGTAAAAAAGTTAATCTGCTAGAAAGATATGACAATTTTAAATTCAGTCTCTCAAAAAGTAAAGCAAAAATTAACAGAACTAAATATAGAAATAGATAAGTCTACAATTATAGTAGGAGACTTCAACAAACTTTGAAAAATTACTCACTGGTCAGGCTAAATAATATATTAATAAACTTAATTTAATTGACAGACACAAAATTCTCCATCTAATAAGGGAACGTGAGACATTTACCAAAACTGACCACATTCTGGACCAGAAAATGAGTTCTCAAGTCCCCCAACATTTCAAAATATTGAAACCATTAATGTATTATTCTTGGAACCAGTGGAATTAAGCAAAAAATCAGTAACCAGATAAAAAACAAAACATCCAACAAATACTTGAAAATTGGTCAAGGAAATAATAGAAATTATAAAATATTTTGAATTAAATGATGATGAAACATGACATCAAAACTTGTGAACACAGCTTAAGTTGTGCTGAGTGGGAAAAAGGCAGTGACAATAGTTATTCAAGGAGGGATGATGGCTGAGAAGCAGCATAGCAGGGGCTGGTAATGTTCTATGTCTTGCTGGAGGAGGTGATTACATGAGTATTGTCCCTCTGAGAAAAATTCAGCATGCTCTACTTAGGATGTGGGCATGTTTCTATATGCATGATTATACTGCAAGGAAAATTTTACTTTAAAAAAATCAGAAATTATTCCTGACTCTTCTTTTTCTCAATCCTTACATTCCAGATCATCAACATTTCTTGCCAGCTTCAATTCAAAATTTATCCAGAATCTGGTTATTTCTCACTACCACCAGCTGCTAATCTTGTATAAACCAACATCATCTCTTTCTTGATTCATTTCCATTTAATCTCTGATCTTCCTTCTTCTACCCTTGCTCCTTATAGCCAATTTTCAACACAGCTATTAGTGTAAACTGTTAAAGCTGAATCATAGTACGTCACCACTCTCCACAAAACTATCTGATTGGCTTCTCATTTTACTCATAGTAACAGCCAAATAACAGTCACAACTATGTCTCTACATCATCTGGACTGCCATCCCATCACCTCCTTCATCTCCTACCCCCCACATCTTGACCACTCTGCTCTAGCCTTACTGCCTCCTGGCTCTTTGCAAACATGACAGGCACATTCCTGCCCCATGACATATTCTTCCATGGGCCTGGATATTTCTTCACCTAGATTCACATGGCTCATTCCCTCATTTCTTCAGATCTCTGCTTAAATATCACCTTCATCCCTGACCACTATCACTGCAATTCTTTCCACTACCAACAACTTCCAATCCCTTTTCAGTTCAATTCATCAGGTATTAATCCAGTGCCAATGTGACCCAGGTGCTTAGGACAAATAAGTAAACAAAACAAAGTTTCTTGCCTTTTCGGGGCCTCGATTCTAAAAGGAAGAGACAAACAATAAGCATAGTTACTTTAATTATATAGTGTGTTAGAGGTAGATAAACGCTTTGCAAATAAAACTGGGGCAGGTCAAGTAGCATTTGTTATACTCTTCAAAGGGCATGTGAAAGGAGTTAAAATTAAATTATAAGTAGGTGTTTAATGTTTCTTTTTTTTTTAAGATTTTATTAATTTATCTGACAGACAGAGATCACAAGCAGGGAGAGAGGCAGGCAGAGATGGGGTGGGGGGCTCCTTGCTGAGCGGGGAGCTGGTGCAGGGCTTGATCCCAGGACCCTGGGATCACAACCTGAGCTGAAGTCAGAGGCTTTAACCCACCGAGCCACACAGGCACCCCAAATTATAAGTATGGTGTTTAAACCAAGCTTTATTGAGAAGAATGACATCTGAACAAAACTTTGAAGGTAGAAGGGAATTAATAACTTAGATATAGGGAGAAGAATGTTCAAAACAGGGAGAATAAAGTGCAAAAGCCAGAGGTGGAGTGTGCCCAGTATGTTGGAGGGACAGTAAAAAGGCACAAATGGCTAGAGTGGTGGGTAGGGTGAGCAACCAACTGTCTAAGTTCACCAGGGACTCAGGGATTTCCTGGAATGTGTGACTTTGAGGGCACCCAGGGAAAACTGAGATGGTGTGTCAGTTACCCTAGTGAGAAAGTGTTACAGGAGGTGAAATCAAAGAGATAATGGAGCTGAATCATCCAGATCTTTAAAGATCATTTAAGGACCTGACTTTTAACATGAGGAAAGCAGGGAGCCATTGGAATATTTTGAAGAAAGGAATGACACGATCTGAGTTACATTTAAAAAACCTCTTTCTATTGCTGTGTTGAAAATGTGACATACAGAAACAAGGGCAGAAGAAGTGATGCCATCCCAGCCTATTGCGGTAATCCAGGTGAGAGTTGATGGTAGCTCAGATGAATGACTTTTTATGAGATGGTAACAAGTGGGCAAATTCTGGAAGGTGAAACAAATAAGAATTCCTAACAGATGGGATGAGAAGTATAAAAGAGAGGAAGGATGACTTTCCAGGGGTCTGATCTAAACAACTCTAAGAATGGAGTTGCCATCAGCTGAAATGAGAAAAACTGAACATACAGCAAGTTTGACAAGAAGAAAAATCAGTCCTATGTTAGACATGTTATATCGCCTTTTCTGCTTCATTTTCCTCCATAGCACTTACCAACACTGACATGCTATGTATTTTACTTACTTATTTATTATTTATATTAACCCATTAGAATATAACCTCCAAGAAATATTACTTTGTAAGACTTTTGTTCACTGCTCTATCCCTAGTTTCTAAAATAAATTTACCTACTATGTAAGGATTTACAGTGTCTCCTTTATGACTGGAACAGTGCTAGGCTCCAGGAATACAGTAAAACACATGACATGTTCTTAGGACTGCCAGGTAAAATACAAGATGGCCAGTTATATTAGAATGGCATATAAATAATGAATAATTCTTAGTGTATGTATGTCCCGTATGCAAATATGTATGTCCCATATGCAAATATTCAATTATGGGATATAATTATACTAAAAAATACTTGTTATTTATCTAAAAATCAAATTTAATTGGCATCTTGTATTTTTATTTGCTAAACCTCATAACCCTCATGCTTTCTGTGTGTAAGGAGGCTAGATGATAATGGGATATACGGAAAAGTAAGCAGTCTGTATATAATAACTTTACGAATGCAGGAAACCATGGGATCTTGCAGGAAAGGTATCCATGCATAGATTGTGGACAGCATCTGAGGAGCTTCCTGAGAAAAACGACAGTAGAGGTACCTAGTTGAAAAGGAGAATAATATCCCAGGGTGATAGAACAGCATGGGCTAAATTTGGAGGACAGAGACACCATGGGATACTCAGGAAGTTGCTAGTTGACTTGGTGTCTCAGATGCACCCAGAGAACACAGTTGTGTAAGATAGGAATTAGAAGTTATTATCACCAAAAAGCACAGTTGGCTGAGCAATTACTCTACCAGAGATCTGGGTAAAGTCCCGTAAACACAGGCACCTGTCACCAGCTGTAAGAGCAGGAAAGGTGACCATCTTCCAGCCCATGAGGCAGTTGTAGCAGCACTAAGAGGGTTCTGAGATTTATGCCCACCAGCTGCATTTCACTGGGCTTGACCATCAGGACCAAAGACAAATGGAGAACAATTCTCTTCCAGTCCTTCCTTGAGATAGTGACCATGTTCTCCGTTACCTCCTAGGTAGAAACAAACAGATGGAACAAAACTTACTTTTATACAAAACAGGTAAACACTCCTGAAAAGTTGGGAGAAGGAAGAAATCCTGTAGGAAAGACTGGAATTTCTGTTAGCAAAATAACTAGAAGTTGATGCCCTTTGCAATGTCTTTTGAATTCAGAGTCTGGTGACATTTGAATTCTACAAGAGTAAGCATTCTCAGCAGGGGTGATCCAACCCCCAGAGAGATTAAATTAGTTCTTGGAGGTAAGAATCTCTTTGATACTATAACGGTTTGGTTTGTTACCCTGCAAAAGGCTAGAGTCCATAAACTGATCTATAGTGTATCTGTGGTTCTAAAACTACACCAGAATTTGGTGGAGGAGCGAATGAGGAGAGTTTTGTTTCTGTTGTTTAATGTCTAAGAAGGCTACTTAGGGATGGCAAGAATGAAAATGTTTTGATAACGTGCACCCGAATGTTTATAGCAGCAATGGCCACAATAGCCAAACTATGGAAAGAACCTAGATGTCCATCAACAGATGAATGGGTAAAGATGATGTGGTATATATATATATACAATGGAACACTATGCAGCCCTCAAAAGAAATGAAATCTTGCCATTTGCAACTACGTGGATAAAAATAGAGGGTATTATGCTGAGCAAAATAAGCCAATCAGAGAAAGACAATTATCATATAATCTCCCTGATATGAGGAAGCTGAGAGGCAGCATGGGGGGCTTGGGGAGTAGGAAAGGAATCAATGAAACAAGATGGGATCAGGAGGGAGACAAACCATAGGAGATTCTTAATCTCAAAAAACAAACTGAGGGTTGCCAGGGGGAGGAGGGAGGGAGAGGGTGGTTGGGTTATGGACATTGGGGAGGGTATGTGCTATGGTGAGTGCTGTGAAGTGTGTAAACCTGGCGATTCACAGACCTGTACCCCTGGGGCTAATAATACATTATGTGTTAATAAAAAAATCAAAAATTAAAAAAAAAATTTAAAAAAACAAAACCATGGAACTAGGATGGAGACCAGGTGGGTGTGAAAGGTATATTCTTCTGGAAGAAGGGTAGGGGGCAGAGATATAAAGGAGCAAGAAAGGAAGGTATTCTGGGTGGCGCAAACAGCATATGCACAGACTTTCAGAAAAAGTAAAAGGTAAATAACATAAAATGCAGGAGCATGGTTGAGTAAGATAAGGTCCAGGAAGGCTTTATTGGATTTAGCAATTAGGAGGTCACTGATCATTTAACCTCTTTGTGCTTCAGTTTCAATACTTGTTAAATTAAATTGAAAAATAATCTCCAAGGCAACTTACAGCTCCAAAGATTCTCTCATGTGGGCTAGGTCTCTTTTGACAGAGACACACACAAAATCACATCCACACACTTATACACACTCCCAGCACACATGCTAACCTCTTTCCTTAATCTAATTTTCTTATCTCTCTGCAGCTACATTTGCCTTTGGAGGATTCCAGTTCTCTTTGTTTAATGATAACAACACTTTAAAAAAAAAAAAAATCAGTTATGAGAGTCTATAGTTCCCTGATAAGCAGAGCTGCTGGACAATAAACTGGTTAATATTAGTTCCTATAAACATTCCTAATGCCTTGTAAATACCTTTTACAGTGCAATAAAATCTTCAGAATGTGACCAGATTTTTCTTTCACTTCAAAAAATGATTTTAAAACCCAGATTCACTCAAATGGGGCAAAAAAAAAAAGTTATTTCCTCCTAACCTATCACTCATTCATTAAATATTTTCTAAGTACCTACTATGTGTCAAACAGTATAATAAGTGGTTGGGAAATTAATAGTGAATAAAATAAACAGTCCATAGCTTCCAGGAACTCAGAGGAGGAAAGCAGGGGAATAAATGAGAAGTTGTAATATTAGCATCCCACAATCACTACTGTCATCTGGCCACATGGGTTAACGCACCTGAACCTTGTACCTGCGCCTGTAAACAAAGCTCTGAGGAAGAAGTAAAGTATCAGTTTACCAAAGAGAAAGATGATGATAGAACATCATCTGTTCCAATCTGGAACAGTGAGTTCTTAACTATTTGGGAGCCATAGACCCCTTCTCAGAGTCATGTATTTAAATGTCTAAAATAAGAATACAAATGTAACCAATCATACTGAAATATGGTTATTGTCCTTAAAATTTGTGATATGTATATTTCTTTACTAACGCATTAAGTAACCAGACTCAGCAGCTGTCTTAATAACAACTATAATTTTGAAGCAGTCATAAGCACAAATAGCACAAATGGCATGTTGAGCTACTTGTAACCCCGTAATATGTTATAAAAATATCTGTAATTTTTACTGATGACAAAGTCACAGATACTATTAATAATTCTGTGGTCTGCTGCCTACATTTATAATTGACCAGAATGTGAAATTTCAGTTAAAACTTACTGAAAGTAAAGAATTGTTTTACGATCTAAAGCCACAGGCCCCCCTGAATTCCATCCAGAGAACCCCTGGGCTCTACAGCCCCCTGTTGTAGAACATTAAACTCAATCAGGATTTTCTCCTTCAATAACATAGCTCCAAAGTCACTTCTAGAGCTATAGTTCCCTCCTTGGGATTTCCCAAAGATGTAGCTGGTCCATTATTTGGGGCACACTGCCATCCCATGGCTCCTCCTGAGGAGTTTAGCGTTAATAACATCCACAACAAAGCAGCCTTTTAGGGCATTAGACCAAACCTGCAAATTAATGCACTGGCTCATCACAATTCATTAATCAAATTCAGACTGGATTTAACAACAGATTATTAAAGACTCAAAATTATACCCACAGAAGGAAAAAAAAAAAAAAAAACAGGCAGCTCCCAGAGGGTCAAATGTAATGTGAATGGTTTTGCATAAAACCATAAACCTGCTATTAAATTAAAAACAGGAGAAATTATGTCCACTGCTTATCTCCAGTCATTTTTTTTTTTAAAGGAATGTTACGCTAATTTATTTCTTTGCTGTTCCTGGTTACACAGTAAAAGACTAAAAGGTTACAATGCAGTGGTTCTTTTGATGTTTGGTTGAACAACTTACACTAACATGTACCGACTGAGGTAAAGAAATTAATGAAATTACTCCCATAATTCATTACTAATGGAACACTGTCAATGCTTTCAACTGACCGTTCACACAAATCCTCCACAGACAGCGAGACACCTCATGGAGACTGTAGGGCTCACTCCTTCTGCTCAACAAAGCAGAACTCGGCTGCCTTGTCCTACAATCTCACTGATCTCTCACCTCGGTGGGTATGCTCTTGAGGAGCCTGTCTGTTCTCTCTGGGAACAAAAGCAGGAAGGGGAAACAAGGATTGGAATTTTTCTTTCTCTTCAGGGAATTGAGGGAAACCCGCTGGGGATTCCCAATGAGGTATAAACATTCAGAATGCTGTAATTGGGCAGATCACAGAGGTACAGCCAGCTGTGCAATGAATTTTTTTAAAGGTTAATATTTTAGAGCAGCAATCATATATAAAAAGCATAATCCTAATAAGTATGAAAAAAAACTAATTTAAAGAACTGTATGATTTTGTGACATCTTTGCTCTTTCCCCATTAGGACTGAATCATTAGTTCTTTCTGTTTTTGCAGAAACAGAAGCAAAAATTACTAGCACACATGCTGATTAAGGTAAGTAAGTGACATCTCTGGAAATACAAAATGTTTTATTCAATGTAGGTATCTGTTCAATATTATAAAGTGTTTTGGTCTTGGGGTGCCTGGGTGGCTCAGTGGGTTAAAGCCTCTGCCTTAGGCTCCAGTCATGATTCCAGGATCCTGGGATCTAGTCTTGCATCAGGCTCTCTGCTCAGTGGGGAGCCTGTTTCCCCCTCCACTTCTCCCTGCCTACTTCCCTGCCCACTTGTGATCTCTGTCTGTCAAATAAATAAATAAAATCTTTAAATAAAAAAAAAATAAAGTGATCTGGTCTTAGTACTATCTAGTTTAAACTCTATCTCCTAGAGGGAAGGATCTATGTCTTTGTTATATATATGAAAATAATTAATAACTTTTCTTTGAAGATAAACTCCTATCTATATGTTGATCATATCAAGTTGGCATAAAAAGATGGTATGAGTGATGTAAAATATGTCAGTGATCATATAATATATGCATAATACAAACTATATTTAGATATAATAGAAAAAGGTCCAAAATAGTCAACATATTCAAAACACTTTATAAAAACCTTTTTTGGGGGGCGCCTAGGTGGCTCAGTGGGTTAAAGCCTCTGCCTTAGGCTCAGGTCATGATCCCAGAGTCCTGGGATCGAGCCCCGCATCGAGCCCCACATCGGGCTCTCTGCTAAGCAGGGAGCCTGCTTCCTCCTCTTTCTCTGCCTGGTTCTCTGTCATTTCCATCTGTCAAATAAATAAATAAAATCTTTAAAAAAAACAAAACAAAACATTTTTTTAATAAAAAATGACTTGGGTTTGGTTTTGCTCATATTATTGTAGTTACATCGTGAACAGTAAATACATAGTCCCAGTCTGTCATCCCCCTTTCTCAACCCATGGCACTCTTTCCTGCCCACTTGGGATCACAATCCACCTCAACACAGCATAGGAAACAGCTTCCATCAACTGCTCAGTGACTTCTTAAAATGTAATATATTTGCTCTACCCAGGCACAGTATCTGGCCCATGATAGGTACTCTGTATTTACTGAAATGAAAAAATAAAGCTCCCTCTCTTCTTTGCAGATGAAAATGTCCTATGTTAGGATTGTCCTTCCAAAATGAGTTTAATTTCAGTGCTAATTCCCACAAAGTGTTATCATAGAGATTAACTGCAAATAAGTGGCTCATAAACATATCTCATATTTTTATAGTGAGCCTCCAATCTCCTGCAGATGCTTACTACCTTCTCATACAGAAAAGAGGAGCAACTAGAAGAGAAAGTTATATTTAATTGAAAACACAATTATAAAACCCATGTCACAAAAACAAGGGCCATTATAAGCCACTAAGATTAACAATGAGGCAGAGTTTAACTTTTGAACGGGAACACTTTGGGCACAAGAGTACGACTGCGATCCCTTATTTCTCTAAGTGTAATAAGTGGGTAAATCCTAACAATAGCTACTATGGATAGAGCCCTTGATTGAACCAAGCATCTGCCACATGGGTGATGTAGAACAACAATCCTACCATGTGGACATTAAAATCACTACTTTACTGAGCAGGAAATTCAGAGAGCTTCCGCAGCTCACCTGAGGTCATGCTAGGAGCTACAAAACCAACGTGAAAAATCACATCTCCTAAGGCAGCTGGACAGCACAGTTTGTTAAGCGTCAGGTTCTTAGTTTGGGCTCAGGTCATGATCTCAGGGTCCTGAAATCAAGCCCCATGGTAGCTCTGTGATCAGTCCAGAGTCCGCTTGAGATTCTCTCTCTCTCTCACTCTGCCCCTTCTGTTCATACTCTCACACATTTATTTATAAATAAATAAATATATAAAAGTCACATCTTCTGCCTCCAAAGCCGTGTGACAGGACTACTCTCTATTCTGCTGCTCTTCTCTCGGATCCTTTTCCATGTGTGCCCTCCATTAAAGCTACTTCCAACCTAAAAACAATCACAGAAGGAAAGACTGGGCTCCATACCTACCTTTGCACCAACTCTCCTTAGACAGCTCATAGAATATTAAGTGGCAGAATAGCAAAGTGCTTAACAGTTAGGCTATGGCATTGCATGGCCTCGATTAGCTTCCCAGTCCTCTGACTTCCTTACATGGACAGTGTTCTCTTCTTTGTGCCTCAGTTTTCTCATAAGTAAAATGGGAATGGTAACAGTACTGACCTCATGAAATTGTAGTGATAATTACACATGTTAATAAATGTGAAATGTTCAGTGCATGACATAGGAAGTGCCAAATGGTGTTGGATGCTATTTTCAGCTTTTAACAGCTACAATGAGGTGAGATTTGGTCATCTACAATTCAGGATCTTCACTGACCAGCTTCCAATCACCAGCTTTTTCTGAGCATCTAATACAGTGCAACCTCAACAACAAAATAGCTTGAAAGTAGTTTTAATCTAAGACCTTAGACTGTATATTCTTTGCCATCACAGACAGTTTGGCAATTCCTCCCAGTGGTAAAACTCAGCACTCTACCTACTATGGGAACACTTAATCCATCCATAGGAGTGAGACGCCTGGCTAAGTTGATCTGCAGCCACTATTCACTTTTATTTTTAAATTATTTAGTGTTATCCCTCAACCAATCATTTTGTCTTTCTGGGGTTTAATTTTCCAACTCTTAAATACTGAGGGGTAGATATGGGCAGTTGGGTGGTACAAACAGGGCAAGAAAGAATCTTCACCAGAGATGTCATCTATGAAACCACTAGAGCTTTCAAGTTAATACAGTCTTTTAAAGTTGAGGAAAGAAGGAGCTAAAATTGAATGGAATTTCTACATTCCAACATACAAATGTAGGAAATTCAGGCCCAAGATCAGCCAGCCAATAATTATAATTTTGAGATTTGAACTCACCAACTACTGTTGTCCTGTGCCTACTATTTTCACTTGTCTGCCCTTCTAATGAAAGGAAGAATTGGAATATCTTCTTTCATTACTATCATTTCTTAGCTATAACTATAATACATAATAAGTATTAAACTTTATAGCTAATTATATAATAATGATGATGATGATATATTGACAGCATCAAAACTCTAAAATTATGAGAACAGCAAAATATCACTTTCCTTACGAGCTCCAACATATAATAAAACTAAGAATCTAAATATTTTATAATTATTATTAGAAATGATACAGTGCTGAGTTAAAAATCATGAGTCACATCACACCCATATAACCTGAATTAGTTCTTTGACAGAAGACAACCCCCTAAATGAATGTTCAATAAACATCTGTATTCCCTGCCAAGGGGAAATTTTTTTAAAAAATTACTACAACTCAAGCCAATGAACTGTGCAGATCCTGGTGGAATCTAGTGTAGATCCTTTCCTCTTGGTTGGAAAAAGCAAAGAGACTCAGGTAGTTTATAGGAGAAGATAATGTGAAGGAAGAATACACAGTAATCTAAGGTAAACTGAGTAAGGTACAAATTCCTTCTCTGAGGAATACATCCTTTCATACCCTAAAGTCATCCGCAGGTAAAAATGTCTAAGTGATAGAGACTCTCACCACAGTCAAAAATCCATCTGACCACGGGTGAACCAGGATGCTGAGCCTTATCCTAAACATATTTTAAAAAAGCATTCTCTCTATATCAATAAAATACAAATGCTAAAATTATCTTGTTAGCCATCAGAATAAAAGAAATCTTGAGAATAAGGTTGTCATTCTTAATTAAAATGGGCTTTTTAATTCCTTTAACTAAAGTAGATATGAATACTGTAAACACTTAACTGACTAAAGAAAGATTCTACCCACACCCCCAATTACAGAACACTTAATTTATATACGATGCAGCTTATAACTGTTTAGCAGTAGGGTTGGGGTAAGTCTCTTTGGCCTACTCTTTAAATGATTAAATACTCCCCATCCAAGTAAACAGACATTTCATATGATAAAACGTTCTTTAAACACATAAGCCTTTGCTCAAGATTTAAGAGGGAAAAAAATCTTAGTGACAGTACATTCATTATGTCTTCATTAAGACTGGACTTTTCCATAGAGTTATGCGCAGCTGAAAATAAGGCTCAGTTTAATACAAAGCAAGCTTTCCTAGTACTACAAAAATTATAAAATTTTAATGTTTAATGCATTCCTTAATTATAGAAAACTCTGCAAAGAATAACATCCTTGAAATTTACTATGCAAATGCTCTTAATTTATGACAAATTGCTCTTTAAAACACAAGTATTAAATCTCTATTAGATTGTTGAGGTAACGTACTAATATGCATTACTAAGATCTTAAATTTCTAAGTGGCAATACTGTTTGTTAGATGCAAACAAGGATTACCTTAATTAAAATATACTATCCCTAGCCTCTCAGCAGATTTAGATCAGTCTTTAAATAGGACAGGTTCATTATCTACCTCAAGTTAATAAAAGTATGACCTACTGTGGTTATTTCCTTTAAAATTTAATTTTAATTACTATTTTGTTAATGGAAATAAAGCACTAAAGAATTGTGAAGATGATCCGAAAGCAATTTTGAAAACTTAATTAAAATACCTCTTGAAAGCTTCAAAAGGAATTTAACACTTACGTGGTTTGATAACTGATGGCCTTACAAATACAGCATTAGATACCAACTTTATAAAAAAATATATATCATTGACTGAAACATGCTTTAGAACTCTAGCACTTCCATAATCTGTATCTTGAACTAATGGTGCAACTAAATAGGTATAAACATAAAATTTTTCCTTCAAAATTTTTAAATTAGACAAAGGTTCTTAAAGAAATGAAATGAGGACCCAGGACACAGTGGCTTCACAATACATAAACATTAAATGCATCCAGAGTTTTTGCATAAAACCATCCAGGCTAAATCCAGATAATTGCAGTTGTGTTCAGTTTGTTTTCTGATCCTTCGGGACCTGAATATAAAATTAAAAGGCTGGTAAGATGTTGTATAAAATTCAGTACCAGAGTTTTATTAGGCAGCTTCCTCTCCAATCTAAATTTCAAAGGTTTACACATATATTATTGATCTTATCTGTGAAAATATTGGTTCAGTAAATAGCCTTTAAACATAACACAATCCATAGATTTTATTGAGATTCATACTCATGAAAAAGATAAGAATATGAGAAGCAGGGTATAACAAAAAGCATGCTCCGGGGAAGAAACACAGTCTTTGTGATATTCAAAATATATTTCACAGCTCTTATATTACAAACCTCGCAATGTTATGGTTCATAATGCGATGTGCATTTTTGTACCAGACCACTTGACTACTTCCAGTAAGTAAAATCCTTGCATTCATTAGCAATAATGAATTTTTCTTCTTATAGATTTCATGAAAAAGGCATTTTCCAAACATTACCCCCTACCATGCCCCTCCCCCCTGTAAAACTGGTATACCATTTCATTTAATATAAAGTCAGAGCTCCATTCTTTTAAACACGGGAATTACAACTTCAGAAATCAGTGAAATTTTACAGAAAATGAAAAATAAACATATGACTAAAATAATGGCATAACAATTAAGTAGAGGTAATAATGAATTTCTGTAAATCCATATTAACCTTGAAATGTGATTTAAATTCACACTCACAAAAATGGTCTAACAGAACTAATTAAAGAAATTATATAAAAATAGGAGTTCATCTTTTGGTATTTTTTTTTTAATTCACCACACAGGAAACTGCCAATTTTTGAGTGAGTTCTTTTCTAACAGATTACTTATATGTCAGTTTTTAAGACTTAAGATGAATATTACCCTAGAAGTAATAAATAAGAATCAGGTTGATCCTAAAAAAATCTATAAAAGCCTTAATTTAGCTTTATAGTGTAGCTGGAAGACTTGCAATGAAATATAGCAGAAAGCAAAACTGTTTCAATACTAGTAATTAAAGCAAATGGAAAGTTAAATTGAATAAAAGATAGTTTATTATTCTTAAATGCTCTGGGAATAATGAACTTAATTGGAAGAGAAAGCAAATGTAGATGAGACATTTGTGAGAATTCTGAAGGGGACTTCTGAGCTTTTTCAAGGTCTTTGGAGGTTGTTGTCACCAATTCTGCATCAGGTCTTAATTTCATGTGAAAACATAACATGTATTAATTAAGCAGTGGAGATGAGTTTTAAAAACGAGTGCTTTTTTTCTTTTCTCATTACAAGTATTCTCTGATATTCACTTGATTTCTATCAACAAAGAGAATAGTAATTTTTAACTGATAATCGCAATGGGAAAAAAGGGATGGTAGAGATTTTCCTGGAGACAACACATACTCATTCATGCATGCACATGCACACTTGACAGAAGAAAGTGAAGGAGGCGGAAGAAACAATGGAGAGGTATTGGAAAGAAGGGAGGCTGGGTTACGAAGGAAGCCCATACATGAAAGAAAATGGTACCTTGAGGTCTCTTGGCAGGAATGCTTTATTCATTTGGTGGTTGGTTACTTGTGTGAGTGTGTGTGCATAAAACAGAGAAGAAAGAGAGGGAGAGAAACCAGCTGGATTTCCTGACATCCATCCTTTCTTCCATTTAAGTTAGTGTTTTAATCTCAGCTGTTTCTTTTGAGAGTAACATGTGCCAAAGTGGTGGATGTGTCACATGACCCCTTACATTCAAAATACAGTGGCTTATATTGCTATACTAATAAGCACTGAGAAGAGACATAAAGAAGCTTTGGAATAATTCAGAGTTTTTGCATAAAAACACAGTGGCTTAGCTATATTATTACAAAATATTTTGTTTGTATTTGGGTCCTCCAGGACCTATGGAAATGACAAGGCTGATAATATACTACAGAAAATTCAGTACCAGAGCTATATTAGGCAAAGACCAAAAACAAACAAACAAACAAAAAATCAACTTAGAGCTTTTGACTCTTTAAGAATATGTAATGCTGGGGCGCATGGGTGGCTCAGTGGGTTAAGCCTCTGCTTTCGGCTCAGGTCACGATCCCAAGGTCCTGGGATCAAGCCCTGCATTGGGCTCTCTCAGCGGGGAGCATACTTCCTCCTCTCTCTCTGCCTGCCTCTCTGCCTACTTGTGATCTCTCTGTCAAATAAATAAATAAAATCTTAAAAAAAAAAAAAATGTGATGCTTCCCATACCAGTCTAAACTTTTCTCAAGGGGTATCTGTCAGCGTTCGTGTTCTGTGAAACACATTCTGGGAAAAGCAGAGTTAGAGTCAGTAATAAGACAGAGATTCCCACTGACACCCCTGTTGTCCAAGAGTGTTCTGGAGGACCTAGCCAGTGTGTAAAATGGGATAAAGAAATGTAGCATACATCAGAAAGGGAGAGATAGCATTATCATTCTTTGTAAATGATAGAAAATCTGAGAGAATCGATTAACATCTATTAAAACTAACAGAGAGTTTATAGGAATAACAAAATATGAAAGCAATAATTTTCAGTTATACTAACAATCAGTTGGAAAATATAATAGGAACAAATACTCCACTCATAATAGGAATTTGAAAGAGAGAAAGAGAGATCACCCAAAAGAAAAATGGGCAAAGAATATTAACAAGCAATTAAGAGAAATATGCAAATAGCCAATTAACATATGAACAGATGTTCAAATGCAATAATAATCAAAAAAATATAAATTAAAACAAGATACCATTTTCCCTTTATGAGAATTGAAATGATTAAAAACGTGGCCAATACCCTATGTTGACATGAAATGTGGAGGGAAAAGACACCCTTATACAAGCAATATTACTCAGAGTCCAGACAGGAAATTAAGAACATACTCAAATCGGGTAATTTGAAGAGCATTTAATAAAAGGGTTATCCATAAGGGTGTCAAGCAGGGTGGAGGGAACCCACAAGGAAGAGGGCAGTATCCAGGGCTGGATGCAGAAAAACAAAGCAGAGCAGAGAGAACTGTAACCTTAGGTCTGGGAAGGCAGCCAACCCTCAGTAATGCCACAGGAAGAGCCAAGGAGGAGCAGAATCTCTTAACTCTCCTTCCTTCTCATCTCCCGCCAGTGTCCCCTATCCTGGACAACCCAACCCAAACAGAAGCCTGAAGGCAAAGGACCTATACCCCCAGGTCAGCCTCTCAGAGCACATATCTTATGTTGCATCCTCTCCACCGGGGTGCAACATAAGATATTTAGCATATAAGTGTTAGGGAAAGTATCAATTAGTAAAGCCAAATTGAATGACAATTCGGCAACATATATCATAAATTTAAATATTTACATATACAATATTTGTTTAGTCTTTAAAAAAAAGGGGGGGAAGAAGAAATGGTGAGGAAAATATCAAACCATTAGCAGAGGTTGTGTCCAAGGAAGGTTGGGAAGGAAGCTCAAGTTTGTAGGGTGAGCCAGATCCAGATTTGCATCCTGACTCTAGGTGCTCAATCAGTATTTTTTTATTATTATTACTACAAAAAAAGTAATAATAAATTACTTTTTGACGCAGAGACAATAAAACATAAAAAGTAATAATAAATTACTTATTTGACGCAGAGACAAGAAATCAAACTGACTTGACAAAGACAGTTTTGATCAAGGCTCACACCACCAAACCATGGAGAAGCTGGAGTATATGTGTGCCTTCAGAAATACCTGGATCCAAGGACTCAAACCTCATCAGGTTCTTCTCTCTCTCCTCTCCATCTACTCTTGCTCTCCTCCCAGAGCTACCAGTTCTGCTCCCTCTGGCTGGCTTCATTCTCTCAGGTCAGCTGTTCCCATAAGATCAATCCATGGCCAAACACAATGATAAAAACACATTCTACAAGCCACAGGGCCAGAGAGAAAAGAGTTTCCCTGGCACTTCAGTTGAAATTCTTCCAGAAAATGCCACTGCTTGGACATGCCTGGATCACACGGCCCACCACAATGGAATCGTATGACAAACCATAGAACCAGAGCATGATGACTGGCCCTTTCTGGTACCAATGCCTCACTCTGTGGCCAAAGGACATGAGAATTTTGATTAGCCTCCACTTTACCACAACCACGTGTTTGGGATAGAAGAAAGACAATCTCCCCCAAACAGGAATTTTCTTCCGGACAATAAAAAGGCAAATACTAAATAAATGATAACCTTGGACAAATTACTTAACCCTCTGACTCCCAGCTTCCTCATGCCTAAAACAGAGGATTACTGTGGAATTAGCCTTATGTGTTGATATTATTCTCTTACCGTTTTTTAATCTCTGTATTTTCCATATTACCTTTTTTTTTTTTTTTTTTTAAATAGGCTCCATGCATGGCATGGAGTTCTACCCAGGGCTTGAACTCACAATGCTGAGATCAAGACCTAAGCTGAGGGGTATCTGGTGGCTCAGTCTGTTAAATATCTGCCTTTAGCCCAGGTCATGATCCTGGGGTCCTGGGATTAAGCCCCACATGGGGCTCCCTGCTCAGCAGGAAGCCTGCTCCTCCCTCTCCCTCTGCCCTCTCTTACTCTCAAATTTAAAAAAAAAAAAAAAAGGAAAAGTAGTCTAAAGAGGGAGCCTGGGTGGCTCATTCGGTTAAGTATCTGCTTCAGCTCAAGACATGATCCCAGGGTCCTAGGATCAAGTCCTGCATGGGGCTCCCCACTTAGTGGGGAGCATATTTCTTCTGCCTGCCACTCCTCCTGCAGTGCTCTCTTTCTCTCTCTGTGAAATAAATAAAATCTTTTAAAAAGAAAAAAGTAATCTAAGAAAGGAAAAAAAAAGGAGGTGGCTGAGGAGTAGAGAATGATCTATTAAAATTCTTACAACAGAAACTAAAAAACTTTGAATCAGTTTATAAAATCAGAAGATAATCTGCTTTTCACTATATATAACAAATATGGACTGCCCGATTTACTGCAACCCTAGGGAGTTTTCTTGTGTATTCCCTGCATCATTATACCAGTACTACATTTATACCATCCTTGGAAAATAGTTATCTACTATTTTCTCAAAAATCTCTTAAGACTGTACAATTATGAGTGTTCAGAAAAGAATTTCTCATAACCTTTATACTTAAGCAATGTTTCTAATATAATCAAAATATCAACATTAAAAATAATTTTAATCAGAGAGATGGAACAATAAATCCATGACTTGTTTTATTTCATCATTGACTTACTGTGTAGCTTAGATATATATGAATGTTATCTAGGCTCTAAGTTTTTTAATTTATAAATCTAAGCAAATATGGAATATTTTAAGAATTGGACTTAGAAACTGTGTGAATTCCCTTATGGTCTCCGACAATAGATGGCAAGTAATTACAGGGGATTCTCATCAAGGTTTCACGAGACCCTATTTCTCAAAGTTAAAAACATAGTTCCCTTAAGGGAACGAAGGAGCCACTGGGCCACAGAAGAACGAGTAGTAGACAGGACAGAGTGAGTGCTAACCACCACTTAACCTCTTAGCTTCTGCTTTCTCTAATTTTTTTTTTTTTTTTTTTTAGATTTTATTTATGTATTTGACGCAGAGAGAGAGAAAGAGCAAGCACAAGCATGGGGAGTAGCAGAGGGAGAGGGAGAAGCAGGCTTCGGCTTAGTAGGGAGCCCGATGCAGGGCTCAATCCCAGGACCACATGATCATGACCTAAGCCAAAGGCAGATGCTTAACCAACTGAGCCACCCAGATGCCCCTGCTTTCTGTACTTTTGAGCAGTTGTGTGTATTAGATATATTGAAGCCCTTTATGCACAGCTAAGTGTTGTAACATATGAGTTTGTGTTCTTGTCCTCAGTAACTCCCCTTAGGATCTCAAAGGCAATTGATATAGAAACACGATGAATTGCAAAGACAGAGCCAGACCATCTTTAAGCAAGTTTTTGTTTGCTTAGGGTTAAGTAACCATGGCATGTATCTCACATGCAGCAGTACAAGTAGGAATTACATAGGAAAAGGTTGATGGGTTGCAGGTAATAAAGAACATCTTGTTCTAACTAACTCACGGTTTCTTTGTCTCACTGGGTTGATAAAACTATGGTGAAGTCTTGATTGGAGATTGCATATTACCTGGCAGGCAGGTTAACCTTTCTACACTACAGGATTGGGGTTCAAAAGCTGATGACAAAACTACCGTGTGTCTAAAAACTGATCTTTTCAATTCTACTGTGTAAGCAGGCTGAAACTGCCTGCCTGTTAATTAACCCCTGAATCCCATCAAGATAACTGAAGCGTAAACTTAAGATAAGATTTATACAGCAGACAAAGTATAGAATTCCAGAGCTGGCAGCTCTCCACCCAGCGCCCTCTTCCTAGCTCAGACTGACAAAAAGCAAATTCCACAGCCTTTGCCCAGATCCACTGAAAGGACTAAAGTACACATTTGAAAACCAAAGGAAAATGTAATGCCTCACACCATACTGTCAAACATATATGTTATAGATATCTGGTCTTACAGAATTTTCTTGTTCTCCTTGTATGTGTTTTTTTGTGTAGAGAAAGGATAAGCAGATTCCATTATGGTCTCTTCTCCTTTGGTTAAATGTTGTAGTAATAGGCCAATGATAAGATATCAACTACTTTTATTTAGAAATTATTTTAGTTATAGACAAAGATCTGTTTGGTTTTGTTCAAAATCAGCTCCGGGATGATCCTTCTTACATTTCCATTAACTATGAAATTAAAGAGAGGAGGCAATTTTTAAAAGAGAAATAATTGCTTTTAGCCTGAAACCCTAAGTGTTGAGTTTCTGCCTGCAGTGGGTTTTTTCAATTAAATTATAAACCATGGGTAATAGAGATTTATAATGGGAGTGCTGATACAATCTTAACTATAGGGAAACCATCCGACACGCTCTATGCTGTATGTGGATGGATTATTTGCATTAAATTATCTTTAGGGAATGCAAACAAAACAAAGAAAAATGTAAAGCTTGTCGCATTATTAGCATAAAATCAAAGTCCTTGAATGCATAATTGTTTCATACCCAAAGCATTAACGGATTTTTATTCTTAGAGTTCAAAGACCTCCTAATTAATATGCAAAATGGCCTCATTTTGTAAGCAAGTTTGTTGTTGTTTTTTTTTCCTTCTCAGCAAAGAGACAGTTCTTGCTGGAGGAAAATACTATGAAGTGTAGAAAACACTAATATTGATATAAAAGCCCACACATCAGTATAGCCAAAAACAATAACTAGATGCTATTAGAATATTTATTTTTGCTCAGTCTATGTATAACTATAAATTTATATTTAACCAACTAATACCTAGCTCTGGAAGATTAAGTGCACAAAATATAAAAAGAGTGCAGTCTTTCTCTAGAAAGGCTCACCTATTTGTACATTTTTTAAACTATTAAGAAGAAAGAAAATCCAATAGAAAGAGGAATTTTGGACCGAGTAATATAAATTTAAATTATGTGACTCTAAGTCCAATTTTACAAAGCAGTCCTCTCCAATTTACATGGCCCCAGTCACCAGGATTGTAAAAAGAAAAAGGAATTATTAAATTATACAAGTTTTTTTAAAAATGTACCAACAAATGGACGATTTTCCAGAATTCTGACTTTGCAGCATGCTATCAGAATACTCTAATCCTTGGAAGTGATTTACTGGATTATTTTCTTTACTAAATTTCCTTCCAGTATGGGCAATACAGAACAACTGATTTTTATTCTGAGTATTTATGTATTTTTAAATAATTCATGCTCTTTAGAGTATTTGACATATGTTGTAAATCCAACTATAACCACCACAACATTGTCATGTTTTAGAAAATGTAGTAATTTTTCTTAACCAAGAAATAATGTTCCAATGAAAGAGATATGAGGTCTTAAAATACAGTGCAGTCTCTAATGTGCTGTACTCATTTGAGCAATGGCACATCAATCTACAGGACTCAACCTCCAGCTGTCATACCACGCTCACTGCCTGATTAGGAATAATCCTCCCCTAATAGGCAGCATTCATGAGGCCAATGTTGATTAAGAACCTGCTATGTGCCAGGGAGTATGCTAGGCTCCCCATCACTACCTTTATCCCATTTGGGTTTCATATTTATATTTTACATTTAACTTTTATACACATTTATATATACCAACTGTAACCTGCTACTGTTAGTTTTGAGATTATCCCATTTAGGCATTAAGCCCTTGGTCAGAAAGTTCAAGATGTTAATTCGTGACAAACATTTTAGATAAAGATTTATTCTTTCCAAAAGTCTTCTAGGGTTAGTGAAGAAAGAAGGATAAACAATTTATTGATGTCTTTTTAAAGTTCTTAACATATAATCAATACCCAGCAATGAGAAAGACTGGTTAGATGACAATATTAAGCCATTACACAAAATTCAAAAAAGAAATGTTTTGAATGGAAGTTTAAAATTCATATTTTAAAATGGAAGAAATACAGATTACAGATTTAAAACTTTACTTTGAATGTGAAAATGCCTTGTCAGTAGGAGATACTGCTTTTGTCTCATTAAATGAGTATGCACAGGTTAAAAATGACATTTATCATACACTTAAAAAAAATGCCTCAAAAAGACCTGATTATTTAAAACTTGTTCAGCTAGTACCACAACATAATGGCTGAGTTTAAAATTATCTTCACACTTTTACCAAGGAATAAATACCAGCCTCTTTGCTAACTGTAGACCCAAAGGTTGAAATCAACGTTGTCAATGACAGGGAAAAAAAAAACTCCTTGATTATTTTTTGTATTTTTAAATGGAATGTAACAAAGCTTATCATTTATAAAGCACTTTACAGTTTACTGAGCGTTGTCATACAATCCACCTTCTTTTAAGGGACTTAGGATGCTTCCGTGAGAAATTACTACCCACAGATCACTACCCATGACAGTTCTATTGGATTTCCAGCTAGTTAAACCACATCTATAATATAGAATTCAATTCTGGGTGCCACATTTTAAGAGGGACTTTGACCAATTAGGATGTAATGAAAGGCAAATGTCCAGGTGAATAGGAGAAGCTGTAATTTTTGATAAATTATTCAAGCAACTTGGGAAGCAAAGAATAAGAAAAGGTATAATATCTGCTTTCAAATATTTGAAGGGCTGTCATGAAGAGAATCGTATACTAATTCTGTGTTGCTCCAGAGGCCAGAACTAGGATAAAAAGCTAGAAGTTAAAGAAGGCAGATTCTGATTCAATGCAAGAAGGAACTTTTTATCCACTTGTGCTGTCCAGTAACAATAACAGCTGCCTCATAAGGGTGATACCAGTCTCTGGAGGTTTTCAAGCAGACATTAGATATCTGTCAGAGTTATAACTTTTAAAAATTACTGCACTGAGTAGGGAGTTGAGCTAAAACTCCACATTTCTGTCTAAGTCTTAGATTCTACTTTTCTAGAGAAGGTGAAATACGCACATGCAATGTAAAAGAATTTTATTGTATGCTTATTTCTCTAATAGCAAGATGTTTTTAAGGTATTTTTTTTTTTACATAAATATAAGACTCTGTGATACTCAGAGTACTTATTTCCAACTAAAAAGAGTCATTTAGCTGTTCAAAACACCCAATATGTACGAAGCAAGTTTCAGGCATTGGGTCATGTACATTCTATTCATATACAAATAATTGCAATCATAAGAAAACAGCTTTCATTTGTGAAGAACCCTATGATCTTACAATGCATACATGAGTATATATTTAGGGATAATTTTACAAATCAAGAATAAAGGAGAGCCTCTCTCCTCTCTAAAGCACCAGAACAGAACAGAAGAGATATTTCCCTGGAGACTGTAGCTATTGGACAATAATTGTTTGTTTGGCTCCTTGAGGTCTCCTTGTATTATATATAGGACTAAGGAGCTAATATAATTCTCTTCCAAATGAAGATGTATAGGCTTATGTCTTAGTCCTGGTTTTGCTACCAGATGTATGAATGCTCTTAGGTAAGTTACTTACTTCAGCACTCTGCTTAGAAAAAAGGAATTGGATTAAACTATTTTTTTAGTTCTTCCTAGAACTTCCTAGTTCTAAGGTCTATGACTTCTATATATATGATACCCCAGTGAAGCAGTCAAACACTGTCAACCTTCAGGAACAGACTATGAACTTAAAAAGAATTTGTAAAGCCTGCAATTGTGAATATGAATGGAAATAACAAAAAGAAAACAGAGATGACATCTAAGAAGACAAATTGTGACTGGCTGTCATTCTCATTGGATGATGATGGCTCTAAAAGGTAAGCCCTGCTACCCTAAAGTCATAAACTTTAGAAGAAGTGGTAAGAAAGGGAGAAAAGAGATAGCAAAGGGGAAAAAGGCAAAAAATAAATAGAAAAAAAAAAAAAAAAAAGAGAGAGAGAGAGCAAGAGAGAGGAAAGAAATCAATAAGCAGCCAGTCTTTGTGATGGCAGAGATTAAGGGAAGCAAAAGCATCAGAAATGGTGAGTAGGATAAAGAGACAGAGGGGAAGTGGAGCAGAAGGAGCAGAAAGAAAAAGGAGGAACCAACACTAGCTGGAACATGAAGGCACTGGGGTCCACACAGTAGAAGTGGAAGCTGAGGCTCATTCACCTCCACAGACCAGGACCTGTCTTTCTTACATTACAGGAGGCTGGGGTCCAAGCTATTAGTGATGACCCCCATGCAATGAGCTTAGATCATGTTCTAGCCATTCTGTCCATTAGATGAGTGCAAAATATTGTTAAAATGTTTTCATCTCTAAAATGTTTCCAAAAGAGCCCTGTTAATTAGGGAACTGAACTTTGGATCATGGGGAACCTTATTCATCCAAGTTAATGGAGATGCTCCCTGGTGCATGGATTGGGTTCAGGCACAGACATACATGGATGATTTATAAATAGATATAAAGAACTTCATACTTGAGGGCCTAGAACAAAGATCTAGCCATAAAGAAACCAAATACATTCTCCCTTCTCTCTATTCTCTTCCTACTTGGATTTCTTGAGAATTCACATTTGTGTGGGCTGACAATGTAAATCCAGCCATGGGCTTAAAGAAAACAAAGAAATGGGCAAAAATTACATTTGCATATTTCTCTCCATTTTCCCCCCTGCGTGTTAATTTCAGAGGAATCTCTGTCTTCTGGAAAACTCCAAGCAAAAAGCTTAAGTCATTTAGGTCAACTGGAGATATTAGCACCGTGTGAATTTCCAATAATTATTAGTAATAATTCTGAGAAACAGAAAGATGATAATGACAAAAATGAAAGCACAGTTAATTGACATGTACTTTATTAGAAACATGGAAACATAAACTATGAATGCGCCAAGGTGATATCTCCCCGAAAACAGTCAAAGCATATTTATCTATAGGATACGATGTGGGATGGTATTTCACACATGCATTTCCCCTCACGTGTTCGTGTATCCCTTACCCAGCCCAAACAGCTCAGGCCTCCACCACCTCTAATGACAGGAAATGGCTGTTGAAACTGAACACAGGTAAACAAAAGAATGAAATTTTTAGATCACATTTTTTGAAATCTCATTTCAAGAAAATCAAGGTTCCTAAGAACTCCAGGTAACAAACTGAAGTCATAACTAAGGCATCTGGACTAATTCAAAATCAGTCACATTTTAGCTTCTATTATTTTACTAGGTCTCAATCTTCAGATCCATCAGGGCTGGACTGGATGGCATATGATAGAAAACTGAAAATGGGGCCAAAAGCCAAAAAAGTATCTTCTTTGACATTAAAAAAGCGTTTAGAAGATAGCTCCTATTTTCAGCTCCATTTTCACCCTCAACTCATAATCTAGCATTGCTGCTGGCCTTTCAGCCACAGTGTCCACTGTCCAGGCGGCAAAGGCAGGAAGGGCCGAAGAGTGGCTCAAAGCGAGCCCCTTGAAGAGCCTCTCTGGACATCACATAGCACTTCCCTTTACTCTGAATTTAATCTTACGGCCATAACTAGCTTCAAGGGGAACTGCAAAATATTGTTTTTATTCTAGACAGTAATGTACCTACGTTACATTACTAAGAAATTACTTAGAAAATTACTAAGAAAATTTATTAAGAAAGGAGGTTAGATGGACATTAGGTAAACACCTAGTGACCTCTACCACCACTAGCTTTTCTCTCTCCATGGAATATAATATTCTTGGGGTGGAGGAGGGAGCAGAGAAAGGGGTTTTAGGGGAGATATTTGTGGAGGGAAACTGCAGCTTGGAGATAATCAGAACCAACTTGAAAGGACCAAATGCACAAAAGCAAAGGTGGTGTTCAGAGACCTCCCCGTCCCTGAGGGGGCCCAGGGACACCGCAGTGAGCCCTAAGAAACAGCACAGGAACAGAATCTATGCTCTCCCATGATCCAGGCTCCATAGGAGTGAGCACTGTATCTCACCAGGGCCAAAGAACTGTGTTAGTTGCCTTGCCCACTGGTTTCTGGCAAGGTTTCCCAATGGCTGGCTGTTCAAGTACCAGAAAGATTGTGCCCCTCTAGGCCCTGAGGCTTGCCATGATCTGGGTGGGCAGTGTCCTGTACAAGGGCTCTGGACATTTAAAATTACCCTTGACACTAAACACCAAGATGGGTCCTGTGATCATAGGTTTGTTTTTGTTTTGCATTTTGAGGTTTTTGGTTTTTTTTTTAAGGTTTTATTTATTTGTTAGAGAGCACAAGCAGGGAGAGCAGCAGGCAGAGGGAGAGGGAGAAGCAGGGTCCCCACAAAGCAAGGAGCCAATGTGGGGCTTGATCTCAGGACCCTGGGATCATGACCTGAGCCAAAGGCAGCCGCTTGACCAACTGAGCCACACAGGCGTCCCTGTTTTGGGTTTTTAAATGCACACTCATAGACATACAAATTAGTCTTTCCAGAATCCAAAGAAGGAAATGAAATTTCTCTAGCAACCATTTGTATTCATTTCACATAACTCAATATTTGCTGAGCTTCTACTAAGTAAGTTTTTACCCTCAGAAAACTCCCATTCTAATAGTGGGCACAATAAAAGCACATTTAAAACTATAATATAAAGTAGAATATACTAAGAAAAAGCAAGGAAGAAAAAGGAGAAGAAGAAAAAGGAAGAACCAACCTCAACTGAGTACTACTATGGGTCTACCACCATGCTAGGCACACTTGTAACATTATTTAATCCACTGATTTACCTCTAGGAGGTAAGGAAGAAGGATTATAAGGAAGTAGGATTACCCAATATTTGCTGAGCTTCTACTAAGTAAGTTTTTACCCTCAGAAAACTCCCATTCTAATAGTGGGCACAATAAAAGCACATTTAAAACTATAATATAAAGTAGAATATACTAAGAAAAAGCAAGGAAGAAAAAGGAGAAGAAGAAAAAGGAAGAACCAACCTCAACTGAGTACTACTATGGGTCTACCACCATGCTAGGCACACTTGTAACATTATTTAATCCACTGATTTACCTCTAGGAGGTAAGGAAGAAGGATTATAAGGAAGTAGGATTACCC
>NC_081570.1:81040936-81073145 GCF_022355385.1 Mustela nigripes | reverse complement strand
CCATTCCCATATGGGAAAATTAATGCTTACTACAAGAATTTAGACCAAAGAACAATCACTGATCCCAGAATGGGGATCAAACAGTTTATAGAGGGAAACATTCTGAAGACAGAAAAAAGATCAATAGCTAGTTGGCAGAAGAATGGACAAGAGGATAGAACATTTCAGGAGTATATGCAGAAGAAAAAATAAGAAGTATTTAGCCAGTTTAAGTAGGTCAAAAGGGTATGTAGAAAATGAGTGGGAGACAAAACCAGAAAACAATGCTTTGTGGTCAAACTGAGAAGGCATTTGAAAATAGCAGAGCAAAGAGTTTACAACTAAACCAGTAGGAAATGGGAGTAATCAGGTTACCTGAGGAAGATTTACCTAGCTAAGATTTACCAAGTCTTTTCCACAATTTCAAAAGCAAAAATTCTAAAAATCAAAATTGCAGGATGTTGTTTCAGTTCTTTTTAGATACTTCATTTGGAGGCAAAAGCCAATCTTATCTGAACTCATTTGGCATTAAAGTTCAACATGAACAATACAAGCCTATTTATACTTTTTATTAATCCTATCTAAAGTAAATACTCATATTTCACTGCAGAAAAATGAGATTTGGCTACAGGACATTGCCCCAGTCCCGATTAGGGAGACTGTAAAATAAAGTATCTTCTCCACATTATCTTTCTAAAACTCCAACAATGAAAAAGACAAATCTGCATTCTGAAACACATCTGACCCCAAGTTTTATATGAGGGATTATTAATGTATAGGATGGGTCAAAGGGAGAACAGAGATGAGAAGACTAGATGGGAAACCTCCAATAGTCCTGTTCAGAAAAAAAAAGAACCTGGCATACAGTGTAACCATGAAAATGGAAAAGATGGGGGAATGTAAGTATCAGTAGGAACTAGATTTGGCAGCTAACTGGATGCAAAGAAGTAAGAAAGAAGTCAATGGAAAATCCAAGATTAATCCTGGGAACCAGTGACAGTTTTGGTAACAATATCAACAACAGCAAAAAATGGGATCGTTTGTTTTCATCATAGTGGATTTAAGGTGTTGGCAGGACATCTATGTTGTAATATCAGGCAGAGTTAGAAATGGGTGTGTAGAGTTCAGGAGAGAGGTCAGGACCTGAGGTGTAAACTTGAGCCACAGCTACAGAAAGGCGATAAGCAAATGGATAAAATTCCCAAGTAATAAAGAAGTGAAAAACTCCATGCATGGAAATTTGGAAGTCACTTTACAACACAGCTTTCCTCATTGCATGAAAGGTCTATTACTAAAAATTAGCAGAGGTTCATTTTTCTCCTGGTGTTGAAGAAACAGGATTGTCTAACACATCAGAAAAAAACTAGGCTGGAGTTCACATAGAAAGGACTACAATTCCAGAATCCCCCCTTAATATCCCTTCATAACAATGAACTAAGCAAACACAAGCTTAGAATGCTAGAAAGTTGTCCCAAAGCAGGTGAGTTCACTATTTTAAAAAAATCAATATACAGGGGCGCCTGGGTGGCTCAGTGGGTTAAAGCCTCTGCCTTCGGCTCAGGTCATGATCCCAGAGTCCTGGGATCGAGCCCCACATCGGGCTCTCTGCTCGGCAGAGAGCCTGCTTCCTCCTCTCTCTCTGCCTGCCTCTCTGCCTACTTGTGATCTCTGTCTTTCAAATAAATAAATAAACAAAATCTTTAAAAAAAAAATCAATATACATCTTTGAGTCTATATTTTTTATACTCCTAGGCTAGTAGAAATGTAGCTTTTTGTGGAATTTATTACTGTGGCCAATTCTGACTCAAGAGGAGCCATTCAGGCCAAAGAAAACTACAGTTTGTCAAGTTGTTAACTTGCTTTGTAAATAGTATCTTCCTTACCAATGCTACTACAAATTCACAGCGGGCTTCAGTGTTTTGTAGCCTTGGTACATGGTAAGAGACTGCAATGAGTAAAGCAGCTAGGAACTGAAAGCCACATTCCTCATCTCTAAAAGCAAAGCTATGGATGGCTTCTTGAGAGGTGTGATGGCTAATTGCATGTGTCAACTTGGCTGTGCCACACTGCCGGCATATTTGGCCAAACATCATTCTGGATGTTTGGTCCTGTGATGGTGTTTCAGGATGAGATTTGCATTTTAATTGAGGGACTTTGAGAAAGCAGACTGCCCTCTACACTGTGGGTGGACCTCATCCAATCAGCTAGAAATGGGAATAGAACAAAAGACTGACCTCCCCCAGGGAAGAGGGAATCCTGCAAGGAGACTGCCTGCAGACTTCAGCTGCATCACTGGCTCTTCCCCAGGGCTCCACAATGACAGCCTTCCACACAAACTATAACATCCGCCCTTACTAAGTCTCCAGCCTGCCGGCCCATTCCACAAATTTGGGGGTTTGCCAGCCTCCATGATCGCTTGAGCCAATTCCTTAAAATAGGTAAATACATACCCCATTGGCCCTGTTTCTCTGGAGAACACTGACTAATCCAAGAGGGATGCAAGGAGAAAAGCAACATCACTTCAGGTGATCTGAAGAAATTGAAACCTACAATCCAGTTGTTTGGAAAAAAAGCATCTAGTCTCACACCAAAGGGAGGAAAGCAAACCGACTTAGGCATTAGATGAGCTGAAATGACAAAGTGATCAAAAGTGAAGATTCTATTCCCCAACTTCTCTCATTTCTTGATCATTTTTGTACATCACTGGCAGTTTTACCATCTTTAGACATTTTTGTCTGTTTTTATAATATGGGGGAATTGCTCCTATTTTTAATGTTTATTTCAAATACATTTTTCTGCCCTACGCATTCTATAGTAGTGACACTTGAAATGCAGTTTTTCATTTATCAAATTCAGACATTGGTGCATCAACTGACAGATAAATTAAGCTATCGTACCGCAATTCCAAAATTGTTAACCTCTTCATCCTATATAGCTCTACATGTACAAGTATTTGAATGTTGTGTTCTCCATGTTGTATAAAAATAAGTAGAAAACAGCAAATTAAGGGGTCTAAGGCAATGCTAGCAAGCAGAAGTCTCATAAAGTTAGCATACCTGAAGTAAGACTGAGATCATTTGGCATGCTGAGACAGGTAGACGTACAACTTCCACTGCAAAAGTAATCTTCACTCAGTTGAATCTATTTCAAACAGGCCATATGCCTTCAGGCCTCAGGTCTTCAGCACTTACAGTTCTTACTGCCTGGAACTCTCTGCTGCCTACTATTCCCAGGGTTTGGTCCCTTTCATTCAAGTATTGGTTCAAAGGCCGTCCACTTAGAGAAGACTGCCCTAACAACTCTACTTAAAATAGCCTATCCTCCTACACCTACCTTCCAAATTTTCTACATGGCTGAGCCAAGCTATAAGATTGGAGAAATTGCTATTAATTATAAAGATTCAGGAATTATCTTCAATATTTTTCTTATTTACAAAAAATATTGTAAGAACTCTGGCATTTTTAAGAGCCAAGCCTACTTTTATAGAAGAAAAATCGAGAAACAAATAATAAAGTAAGTATGGAGCTTAATGAATGACTATAATGAAATGTCTGAGAAATGAGCACCTGGTCAGGAAGGCGAACATAGCTATCTCCCCCTCCAAAAACAAAACAAAACAAATCTTTACATGCAACCCCAACCACAACGCCATCCTTCCCCCCCTTGCAGGTAACTGCCATGCTGACTTCTAGTATAACAACTGCTTTGCTTGACTTTGAGTTTTAGCATGGGAATATTCATCTGTAATTGAGTGCTGTTTGCCTGCTTTTGAACTTTTAGAATCATATGGCACATATTCCTTTGAGATTACTTCATTCGAGCATTCTTGCTTTTATAAAAGGAATCCATATTGTTCTATGTGGTTATACTTTGCTCCCTTAGTTTGCCCTACTATATTCCATTCTATGAGTATACCACAATTAACTCATCCATTCTTTGTTGATGGGTGTTTGGGTTGCTTCATTTGGTCTAATAAAAATAATATTGTTATGGGCATTTTTGTATGGGCAATCTCACATGTTTGTGCATGTTTCTGTGAAGTATATACCAAGAAGCAGAAATGCTGGGTTATAGGATATGGGATTGTCAGTTTTTCCAGATTATAGTAAACTGTTCATTCAAAGTAGTTGGGTCAGTTTATACTCCTGCCAAGGGAGTGTCAATGTTGGCATTGCTTCACTTCTTTGTCCACTCTCACTATTATCCATCTTTTAAACTTTAACTCTTCTAGTGGGTGGCTCGTGGTATTACTGTGGTTTTAATTTGCATTCCCCCTGATTACTAATGACATTGAGCACCTTTCCATATTGTTTTGGCCATTTGGATAGTTTCAGCTGTGAAGTATCTATTCAAGATTATTTTGCCTGTTTTTCTACCAGGTTGTCTATTTGTTAATATTCTGGAAATGAGACCTGTGTCAATTAAATGCTAAACGCCTTTTCCCATTCTGTGGCTTACCTCTCCATGATCTTTAATGATATCTTTTGATGAACAGAAGTGTTTTATTTTAATGGTGCCAATTTACCAATCTTTCCCATCAAGATGTTACTTTTGTGTCCCGTTTAACACTAGGATCTGAAGGTCAAGAAAAAAACGCTTCCGTATTTTCTTCTAAAATATTTTTGCCTTTCCAAAATACATAATTTTGGTCTCTAATACATCTGGAATTAATCTTGGTTATGATGTTAGGTAGGAGCAAAATTAAAATTGTTTTTTCTCCATGTAGGTAACCAATTGTTCCAGGACCATGTTCTGTCCTTTCCAAATGTGATTCCTATAACATCCCCATTTAACTCACCAACTGGGCTTGGCAGGAGCAGATGGGTCTCAGAGAATGGCTGTAGAATATCAAATTTGGGTAGATAATTGATTCCAATCATAATTGCTATTCCAGATGTGGTCTTATCCTGCAACAAATCAAATAGCCCTGAGTACTTGGTATCCAGCTCTGGATCTGGCAAATGCTTTTTCTTGGTATCAATTCATAAAGCCCATTAGAAGCAGTTTGTTTTTACCTAGCAAGTACAGCCTGACACTTTGACTTCACAACTATATTTTACTTTGGGACTATATCATAGCTCTGGCTCTGGGTCATAATTCAGTATTCAAGGACTTCATTCATTTTAACATCCCTCTGAACATCATGCCAATTAAACCTGGTAAACAGAAATTAGCAAGTACTCTAAATACCTTATCCAAAAGAGGGAGATAAAAACCCACACAAATTCAGAAGCCCAAAAGCATGATGAAGTTTTTAGGGCTCCAGTGTTGTCAGGTATATCCCAGGATATCCCAAGTTGCTTCCCCTTCTATGCCTGCCACTTAAGTACAGTGATTCCTAGGCATCTCTGGATCCTGGAGGCAATATATTTTGGCTTTCAATGTGATTTTCTGCCCATTTGATGATTAACCCATGGAGTTGCCTGTTTTGAGTGGGGCCCAAAGCAGGAAAAAATTACAGATCCAAACTTCAGTACAAGTTGCTTGCTGAGTGGACCTTGCAACCCAGAAGACCCAATGAAGCTCAATGCCGTTATGGCCTGTGGTGATGTTATGTAGAGCCCCTCACAAGCACAGTGGAACTTAGGGTTTTAAATAAAAGCCATGCTCTCTTTTATGTTTAAGTATCCTTCTCTTAAAAAAGACCTCCTAGCCTGCTCCTGGATCTGGGATGAGATTAAACACTTGACTGTGGAATACCAACTGACCATGTGACCCAAGCTACCTATACCATGAACTGGGTATTATTTCATCCATGAAATCTTAAATTTGAGTATGTACAATGAAGTGATGTGTGCAAGATCAAGCTCAAGCAGGTCCTGAAGGCACAGGCAGGCTTCGTGATCAAGTGGCTCAGATGCTTACAGCAACTATTGCACGAGATTCTTCTCACGTAATGAGCAGCGCCCATAACATGTTAGCCAAGGAAGGACGAACTCAGGCCTGCGATACAGATGGTCCTTCACAATATGCTTCAGCAATTACCATTCCAATCTAGAATATCTCTGAAAGGTTAAAGTGAAATCTTCTCAGTAGGCAGAGCTTGGAGCAGTACTTCTGGCTATCTACCTTGTCTAGGTAAAGAAATGTCCATGGTATAGATCTACAGTATTTCATGGGCAGTGGCTAATGGATTGGCCAGAAAATCAGTCCCTTTGAAAGAATGAGATCAGAAGACTAATGACAAGGAGATGAGGCAGAGATACCTGAATGGACGCCTAGGGACGAGCACAAAATATGAGGATATTTGTGTCCCATGTGATGCTTATCAAAGGGCAACCACTCTGAAGAAAGTCTTCATTGATCAAATGGACAGGTTGACTCATCCTGTAGACATCAGTCAATTTCTTTCCCTAGCATCCCAGTGCCTGCTCAGTGGGCTCTTCTACAAAGCAAATGTGGCAGCAGGAATGGAAGTTATACATGGGCTCAGCAACGTAAAATTTCTCTCACCAATACTGACCTTGCTGTTATCACTGGCAAGTGCCTAACCTGCTCTGAACAGATATCAATGCTGAGCTACCCGTAGGGCCTCACTTCCTGGGAGATACCATCTGCCTAGTTGCTAGTTAATCACATTGGATCTCTTCTCTAGTGGAAGAGCCAGCAATTTGTTTTTATAAAAACATGAAAGCCTTATTTTGGATATGAATCAGAAGTCCCTTCCTATAATACTACCAACCACAATATTATAGACATTGTGAGAACAAAATACAACATCTAAATGAGAAATTTATTTCACAACAAAAGAAATGTAGCAATGGGCTCATGACTATGAAATTCATAGGTCTTTCCCTGTACCAAATCACAAAGAAGTAGCCAGCTTGATAAAGTAATATAGTGACCTACAAAAAACTCAGTTACTTGGCCAGCTGGGAGGCAAGATTCTGAAAAGCTGAGGTACTATTATACAAGGTAAAAAAGTATTTTGAATCAGTGATCAGGATAAGATGTATTTCTCCCACTGCCAGAATACGAGGGTCCAGAAATCAGGGAATAACAATAGGATGGACTTCTATCCATATTATATTTAATAATCCACTCACTGAATTTTTTTCTCACCTCTGTAAACTTGGGCTCTGCTGATTTGGCAATCTTAGTTCCCATGGAAAGAATGTTTCTACCAGGGCACGCAAAATGACTCAAATCAATTAGAAGTTGAGATTGACACTCAAATATATTAGGCTCCTTATGATATTAAACCAACAAGCAAAGAAAGAGGTTCCCATTATGGCTGGGGTGCTGACCCAGATCCAGCAAAATTGGGTTACTGATATACAGTGAGGTCAATAAGAACTATGTCAGGACCCCAGGAAATCCTCTGATTTGCCTCTTAATATTTCTTGTTCTATAGTCAAAGTTAATAAGCAACTCAACTACTGAGGACTTAGATCCTTCCGAAATGAAGTTCTGGCCACTATACTAGGTAGAGAGCCTTGACCAGTAGAAGTGCTGACCAAGAGCAAAGAGTAGAGGAAGAAGTTATAAATACCAGCTATAGGTTAATGACCAGTTATAGAAGTACCAAAGTACTCATGAAAATTTGCTTCATTGTTTTTTCTGTTTATCTTTGTATTTATTAACTATTTTTCCTTCCCTCTTCCCTCAAGTTCTTCCCCTTCCTTCCCTCAAGTTAGATATAAGAGATCGTGGTGGTGGTGAACTTTATAATTTTATCTTCAGGTTACAGAACATCCAGGTGGAATTGTGAAATTGTGATTGAACTAGAAGAATTAACACTGGTGAGTATAATAGTAACTGATGACACTTTAGTTGTCCCCCTTTGAGGGAAAAGGCAAAAATCTCTTTATTTGTACAAAATATAGCTAAGTCTGCATAGATGGAAGCATAAAAATTGTACAGAAATTTAAATATGGGTAGGGAGTATGTGGGAAAGCTTAATAGCTAAAAGGAAGATTGTGCTGGTTACCTCCTATGGGCGCTTGGGTCTCTCCCCTCACTTCACACACACACACACACACACACACACACATCTTCCTCTATTCTGCTGTTCATCTGGGTTGGGATATTCTAACTACATTTCCCGGACTTTTTTGCCAGCTGGATTCCTGTTGGGTTTGGTCAATTTTGGAGGAACTGCTGGAAGAACTGAAGGCAGCACAGGGTTCTGTGATAGTTGCTGGCATTTGCTGTAGTGGTAGCAAGTGGCAATTCCAACAGACCAGAGATAGCACCTTTAGCTCTGGTCTAGGCAGCACCAAGTGAGCAGATCTGGGACCAATTACAACAGTTTTTAAAGTACAGCAGCAGGAATACACTCTTGGCCATTTCTGAACTCTGAGAACATCACCCTCCCCTTTTTCTTTTCTGTCATCCAGTCCCATTCCTTCTCCTTTTTGCTCTTCCAGACTTCTAACCAATTCCTGTTTTAAATTCACTGTTTGAAATACCTAAGCTGGTTTAGGATTTCCTAACTGGGCTTTAACTCATTAGCTATTTCTTTAATTATTTTATTTTTCAGTTCTAGAATTTCTATTTGTTTTTTATTTTGTTATTTTTCAAATACAAATATACCATGTCACCTTTTATGGTTTCTAATACCAGTTCCAAGTTTGGCTTTTGTCTATTAGAATATACTAAGCATAACTGTTCCATGATCTATGTCTAATAATTCCAGCAGTAGAGTTCCTGTGGTTCTATTTCTATTGTCTATTTTTTCTGTTGTTTCTTGCTGATAATATCTTGTCTATTCATGAGTCCAGTTATCTGATTATTTGCTGGATACTGAATTTTAAAACTTAAAATTTGCTGGATATTGAATTTAAAATAAAATATTAAAATTTTAAAATAGATAAAATCTGATGCCTAGGATAATGTTATCTTTCTCCAAAGATCTGGAGGATATGGGGGCATTAGAATCACGGACTACTTTAATCCAAATTCAAAGTTTAAGACTTTCTGGACCTAAAAGAATCCTCAAAGTTTAGCTATAGTACTAGGACAATTAGTTTATTTATACTTCAGTCTTACTCTTACAGTGTAGTCCTTCAGGAGTCCCAGCCCTTGGCCTCACCTCTTCTGTCTTCTGGGAACCCTAATTGTCTTTTCATAAGTACCTCAGGCTGAAAAGAAAGCATTAGAGTTTGAGGTAAAAATATCAATGAAAGCAATTCTCTTCCTCTAAAGGTAAAAAACTATCAGAAAGACTCTTAAAGATTTTTTGCATATAATTTTAAATTTTCTTTTATCCAGAGATGGTCAAATTAAATTAATGTAAGTCTCTAATACTGTCAAGGTTAGTTTTGCACTCTGATATGTGTATTTGTGAAAGACTCAGATGTAAACATCCAAGAAACTAATCATAACTAATACTTTTTAAACATAATTTTAGCAAATAGAAATTTAATTAATTTGGAGAAAGTCACTAACAATATTCAATTTTGCCTGATTCAACTTCTTCCCTAGAGGGTCAAATCTGAAGCTGAAAGTTGGGAGAGCCACAAAGCATGGTGCGGAAAACACTTGAACAAAGAAGAATCAAAGTAAAATAAAGGACTAGCTGTTCTGTTGTGATAAAATTCAGACCAGCCCCCTACTACTTTTACTGTTACAGCCTTTTTACTGTTACAGCTTTGATGGCAATAACCTTTAACCTCCTTACTTAGTAAATCAAATGAAGTAGTAGTAATAATGACCAGCCTCAATTCTCCAGCCTATTTTCAGTTGAGCATATGAGTAGCCTAGCTTCTCCTTGCCATCTGCTGTTCCCATAGAACAACCTAACTACATTTACCTGTTCTCCAAGAAAAAATCATAAATACCCTGGAACGAGGTAAAATGAATCAAAATTCCTTTCTCATTAGAACCCCATAAGATGATTAATAGGAGGTACAATTTAATTATAAGGGTGCCTGAAAGTGAGACAATCAAATTGAACCACCAAAGTCCCAGAACAGCACTGTCAAGAAACACTACCTGCAAAAAAATAATAATTAAAAAAAGAAAGAAAGAAAGAAAGAAACACTACCTGCATGCTACATTTCATGATTTTATAATGACATCACTATACTTCACAGATTGCAGTGAGAGGGATTTGCATGGCCTTTTCCTCTATCAGCTCGCCCCTTATTTTGGAAGCACACTTGGCTTTATGAACACAAATACCTTTTCTCAAACATAAATGCCTCCTTACGCTTTTGTTACAGATTGTAATACAAGCCTTCATTTTATGGCTTCTTCTCTCCTTAGGTCATTATATGTTTTAAGATTATCATAGTTTAACAGATTTCCTAAGAAATAAAAAATAGTATCTCTATATCATTTCCTCCATCTAATAAGTCAAGTTCATTTTATGTGAAACATTTCTTTTCTTATAAAACCTGAAGATAAGTTTTTTCAAAAATTATTTTAAGGGGCATCTGGGTGGCTCAGTCAGTTAAGCATGTGACTCTTGATTTCAGCTCACGTCATGAATTTAGAGTCTTGAGAGCACACCCCACATTATGGAGCCTGCTTAAGATTCTCTCTCTCCCTCTTCTGCCCCTCCTCCCCAAAACAATAATATTAACTTTAATTTTAATTGACTCCCTAGTCCTATAACTAACTAGTGTACTAATAAGTACTATGCTATCTAGGACCCCAAAGAAAGTGATCAAAAGTCAAGTTCTGTATTTAAACTGACAGTTTATATACTTGCACAAAGAAATCAGTGTTATATTTTTCATAACATCCAACTTAAAACATAGATATAATAGGCTGAATTGGGGAAAATCATGACCAAATGCTAAAAATGTAAACATGAACAAAGTAAACATGAAAAAAAATCTTTAAAAAAATTCATTTAATTACAAGAAAATTAGCTAGAAAATTGCACAGTTCCAAACAAATCCTCTATATAATCACAAGGGCTCATTTACCATCATTTCATATTTATCTTTCAAATAACATTCCATCTATTAAACTTAGCCTTTAGTGGCAAAAATTAGAATATATGGGCATTTTTAAAGTTTAATAATCCATAAGCAAAATGGGCTTTTGTTCCTGAAGTTAGAATGGTGTCTATCATTTTGCTTCAGAGAAACTTTAAAATTGTTTCCTTACGATAATTTCAATTAACCATTCCCAAAATCCACTGTAAAACACAGAACAAAACAAAACAAAAAGCCACCGCTGTCTAACTAAAAGATTCCTGTCTTCCATTTCATTTTACCAGCCCAAGCACAAATTCAGAGAAAAGCTTCTTAAGTCCTGCAGTTTCAAATTCCTTTTGTAACGCATCCAACGATGAATACTCTTTGACTTCAAATGCCAGAAACCTGCATTATACAAGAGAAACTCATGAATATGCCTAGATTTGTCAGAGTATAATTATCGATTCAGTTACTTTTCCATCTGCAATAGTACTAAATTATACCTTTTGTGTTCTGTCTGTACTTTTGTTTCAAACAGTACACTAATCATTTTCTCTTTGCATTTCTTTCCACTTGAGTCCACATCTACTTTAGAGGTTTTTTGAAGAAGCAGGTACTCCTAAATGATAAATCAGTACATTAAGTACATATCTTACTCTGAATCTCCAAGTCCTAGTTTTAAAGGAGCCATGCATCTGCAGGCTTATTTTCCTACCTAGAGTACTCTCTTTCTGAATCAAGCAGTAAGAGGGCTACACTGTCTTTCTATAC
The DNA here is from genome assembly GCF_022355385.1 of Mustela nigripes. NCBI lineage: Eukaryota > Metazoa > Chordata > Mammalia > Carnivora > Mustelidae > Mustela > Mustela nigripes. Next base: position 81,061,524 of record NC_081570.1, on the reverse strand, counting down.
TAGGCAGCAGAATGTGCTGGTAGAAGGAGGCCTTCAAACAATGCAGGGTTAAATCTGGACTGCACAGCCTCCTAAATCTGATTCCAGGCTGGTTACTTAAGCCCACTGTGCCTCAGGAATCTACTCCAAAAAATGGTACTCAGAACGGTACCTACCTTATGGGAAGCTGTGATGATTAAAAGAGTTAATTTGTGCAAAGCACACAGAGGACACCCTGGCACAAAGTGCTTTGGCACAATTAACAGTACCAGCTAATGGTAGTGTTATGACTACTTCTGCATCTGAAAGAAATTAACAGGCACACAGCACTTACCTGTCCAAATTGGATGACATCTATAAATACGTACCTGTAATTCTCAATCCTGATATATAATCTTAAAAATTTTAACAGAGATATTTACATTAAATGGCATTTTAGGGAAAGCTCATAAAAAAGAAAGAACTCTTTAAATAAAAAGTACAATTCCTCTATATTAGCAAAGTTCTAGATATATGAAATAAATACTTATCAATTGAAGGATCCAATCTGCAAAACAGCTGCCTTAACCTAACACTCCTGAGCTGGCTTAAAGAAAAATCTGAGCCTTTTAGGGAAATATGAACAAGGAAATTAATTTGTATTCATTCTGTCAGCCAGGAGTTTACCCAGAATGTCAAGTTTTATAGATATACTATAAATCACCTTGCAGTATCTGGTACTTTGGTCAGACCTCAAACCAAGACTGATTCAGCTTTAATTATTTGTGGTATCTATATGCTATAACCCCAGCACTAATCTGGTTAACCAAATGCCAAATAAGTATTGTGATAAGCACCCATTCTGAAAAAGCTAGGTAGTTATTCTACAAATCTTTCAGATTATAGGTTGTGCAAACTAAATCTGTTTTGAATAAATTCAATTGAAGTATTCTTGATCCAACCCATCTGAAAGCATAAACCTATTAAGTGATTTGTAGTGCTTTCAAGATTTAAAATATAATAAGCAGCTTTCCTTGTCTGGTCCCACATAAAATAGGTTAGGTGAGTTGAGCGTGCGAACTTGGAGAATCTGAAGAAGATCATGATTTTGAAAGCAGCTGCTGAGACAAGTCAGGTGGAAAACAAAAGTTAGGTAGGAGGTGACAAGCTGACAGCGTAACGATGCTACTTCCACTAACACTAAATCCTGGTTAGGAGGGATCAGCTCCTCTTTCCAGGTATTACAGAAGCCAAATTAAAGTGTCTGAATATGTTTTTAACTGCCAAAAAGTTAGACAGTACCCACAGACAGACACTGTGCCTGAGGAATGGAATACAGATATGCACAAACTTTTAGTGCACATTTAATAAAGTTGAGGCTCAAAGCTAACTAAAGAAACAAAATTCATGCACTATAGAGATTTTTTTAATGACCTATCCCTTTCATTATGTGGAATAATTTTTAAAAATATAATCTACTTATTCTTCAAGGCTTGCAAGTTTGTTGTTGTAATTAGAAGTTAGAGACATTCTTTAAAAAAAATGGAGATCCATTAACATCTTAATGATTAACCTGTCCCACTGTCACAAAACACACTTATAGACACACCATTTTAGCAGAAAATAGCCCAATTCATATTCAACATTAAACTTTTTGGCACCTTGATATTGCTTCTGTCTCCTTGTAGTAAAATCAGTATTATTTTACCCACGAACATCAGTTTTCCTGTCAGCTTTAAATCGGAAGCCCACTTCTCAATAGTTTTGATATATTTGGTCTTTGCTCTCATGTGATCTAAATGCAAAAGAGTTAGCCACAGTCCATCATCCACAGTCATGCCAGTTGCAGAAGTACACTTTTCACTGCCACTTCCAGTTTCTGGTTGGTTGAGGACATGCCTGAGATTCTGCTGAATCCAGAGCACCAGCTCGTGGACCATAGGTTCCGACAAAAGGTTCTCTGCTTGCTTAAGTAACTTCTCCTTCACAGTCACTGACTGGGCCCGGGTCAGGTGTTCAGAGTGAACTGAGATACCAGGTAAACACGAAGGGTAATTGACCGGCAAATGGAACACCAATTCTAAAAGTACGTCGGCACCCATGAGGCCTTCAGCTTTTGTGAGAATTCTGAACACCGTCCCCTCTGTCCCTGGAAAGCATCCAAAAATAATGATTAGCTATACATAATTCAATTTGAATGGCACACTAAGAAGTTAAGATTTTCATTTCCAATGTCAATTGATGTTTCATGAGAAAACTGGATATATTTTACAAAGAGACACATAATCCCAAGAGAGCCATGATTTACAGATTCTCTTCTTCAACCATACACATATACACATGGATTCCTGCATCCCAGCATCCAGAGCTTCTGAGGCATTTCCACTGGCTAGTGCCCCATTTCTGGTCAGGTTTACCAGAAGGCTTTCTCATCACACGATTTTTTTTTTCCTACCCTCACTTAGTTCTAACTCTGGAAACTCGTAATGAACTCACATGAACATACAGAGAAACAGTGCTGCATATACATAAAATCAGTGATTAATTTAAAAGTTACACAGTGCATCCAAGGCAGGTCATCAGGTGGCAGATTCAAGTCAAAGCAAACACCACAATGCAGTGTAGTTGCAGGGCCCAAGAAACTGATGACTGTGCATGAAACAGTAACTGCCCGGCCCCGCTCTTTTCTGACTTCAAATGTATTAGTATCAGTGTAACATGAAGGTAGCAGAATGAACTAAAATGGGGCGGACATCAATTCAGCCTTCTCTGGCTCCACGAGGAGGAGGGGGAGGCACACACAGGCTAGGAGATGAAACACTGCTCCCTTTCAGATTTGCTCCACTTCACCCCTCTGATGTGTTCCACACCGCTTCACCCCACTTTTCAAAAAGTTGATAAAACGTCAGGCTGATTCATTCTGCAGGGGGCAGAAGCACACACATCAGAAGAGCAGAGTAGAAGAGAACTGGGTGCAGAGCGGTATCTTTGAAGCTAACTTGCCTCTCTCTACCCCTGCTTCTTTCTCCACACGCCCTTGTTCCATCCTCCTTCATGACAGCAACAGGCAAACCTTTCTCATTTTCATACTTGGATTGCTGCTCAACAGCCTCAACAACTGGAACCTGGCTACACCCCGCACCCCGCCCCAGAAGAACCAAACAGAACATTAATGTGGCTTTCTAGCCACCTGATTCCACTTATGTAAAAGCTATTGTTACAGACGTTGATTCACACAGGACCAAACACATCTGCTACAGAACGGTTTTTGTTGTTGTTGTTTAAATAGACTTTTTGGTATCAGTGGCAAAGAACTACTATTTAAAGACACTACCCAGAAACACAGACAGCAACCATTATAAAGACCATATTAAAATGATACAACTAGGGGCACCTGGGTGGCTCAATGGGTTAAAGCCTCTGCCTTCAGCTCAGGTCATGATCCCAGGGTCCTGGGGTTGAGCCCCGCATGGGGCTCTCTGCTCAGCGGGGAGCCTGCTTCTCTTCCTCTCTCTCTGCCTGCCTCTCTGCCTACTTGCGATCTCTGTCTGTCAAATAAATAAATAAATAAAATATTTCTAAAAAAAAATGATACAACTAAAATGTGTTTACCTAAGTAAAATGGGTATGGATAAAGAAAAATTTTCCAAACCTTAGCATATTCCTCCACAATTCATCATGTTTCTCAAAACCCTTCTTTCTTCCACCGAGTTCCTTATTTTTTAAAATATCTTATTATTAAATAGAGTCCCTAAATGTCAGTTGGATCAGTACATTTCACTATGTGAAATGGGCACTATAAATACACCTACAGACAATGTATGACCATTAGATGGAATAAATTCTCCAGAAATCCTTTAGGGAGCCTACTTTCTCCCTGAAAGGGAGGCATAACTTCTAAAGATCTTCATACCTTCATCATAAATGAACATCACCCCTATAAACTCTGTCTTACGATTTCCATGGTATTTTGAACTAATTCTGTGGTACTCTCACACCAGAATTATTATGGTTTAACCAAATGAACTACTTTCTTCACCACTGGACTATCTAAAATTTTCTTTTTAGACAATAGCCAAGAAATAATTCATAAGTTATAAGAAGCTTTTAAATTTTACAGATAAATAGCTCTGAGCGCTAGCTTGTAACCATGGGGCTCACAGGTGCAGAAGTCCTTGCTACCTGTGATAGGCTAAATAGTGGTCCCACAATGTATATGTCCTAATTGCCAGAACATGGCAAAGGGCCTTTGCAGATGTGATTGGGTTATGGATCCCGAGACGGGACCTAAATGTAATCACAAGGAAAATGTAATCACAATTGTCCAAGGCAATGTAATCACTGCAGTCAGATGCCATGCTACCAACTTTGAAGACAGAGAAGGACCATGAGCAAAGGGATGCAAGAAATGAGCTCTAGCAGCTGGAAAAGGCAAAGAAGTGGATTCTCCCCCTCCAGCCCCCAGAGGGAACACAACCCTGCTGACCACTTGCTTTTAGTCTGGTGAAGCTGATTTCAGACTCCTGACTTTCAGGATGACAAGAGAAAAAAATGGGTGTTATTTTAAGCCACCAATTGTTGGAAATCTGTTACAGTAGCCACAGGAAACTAATACAGTACCTGTGTCCACAAAGCAAGCTTTCCCTTCAAGCAAGAATCCCTTTCTGATCAAACCCCTGAAACCCACAGTGTTTCAATCTCTGCCATGTAAGTATGTATATACCTGTTCCTCCCCAGTGCAGGTAACCAATTGACAGAAACAGGCAGTTCAGGGAGAAAGTAGGAAAATGCTATTGAGCTGGCCTTTCAAATCCTTACCAGTTTTCATTTTTCTCTCATAGGGATTTTCTGGTCCTAGGCAGCAACTAGAAAACAAGGGAGAGGGGAACCTGGGTGGCTCAGTTGGTTGGGCATTCAGCTCTCCATTTCACATCAGATCATAATCTCGGGGTGGTGGCTGGGTGTGGAGCCTGCTTGGGATTTTCTCTCTCCCTTCTCTCTCCCTCTCTACCCCTCATCTCTCTCTTTCTCAAAAAAAAAAAAAAAAAAAAAAGCAATGGGAGAAATCCTTACTTTTGCCTTAGAAAACTATAAAATTATTAGTTATATGTTTAGAAGAAAAATTGCTTTGATTCTTTCAAGAACTGGAAAGGATTAACATTCTTCCTAATTGGTCTTCTCAGAGACAGTGACTCTGCCCATTCCCCCCACCCACCCCAACACATACACACATACTGGGGCTGCAAACTAAAATTACACAAAATGCTGTTATCTCTATAGGAAAATGAAAAGCCCAATAATGACCCCACTCTGCTGATATTTAATGTGGTAATAAAATTATATTCTTTTAAAAACTCATTTTCTCCCTAAAACTCTAGAAGTATGTGCATTACCTTTCCATTTCATATCTGCTTTAGTTTGTACATGCAATTAAACTGGCTCTCTCTCATGTCAGAATTTTTCATATAACCACATGTACTGTCTATCTGGTTTTTTCATTAAAGGAAAAGAGAGACACATAAAACAAAATTGCCTCTATCTGCTTTAAGACTATTAACAGCTTAGAGTGATTAACAGAAAAAAGAATCGTGCTCTAAATCTAACACTAATCTTTGCCCCTCCCTGAGCTCAAAAAACACATTAACTTACAAACTCATAATTGTCAATAAACACCTATGCCCTAGAAAATTTACACTTGCCCTAGAAAACTGAAATTAGGATTCCTAAGTTTGAAGACCTAAAGAACCTACCAAAAGATGTAGGCCTTGCCTCTGGTTGAAATTCACATATAAATTCCCTAGTTTGTTTGTTTGTTTTTTTAAGTAAGTCACTCTGCCTTATAAGTGTATCAATTTCATAAATAGAACACTAACCAAAATAGGTTTCAGACCTTGTTCTTCCTTACAAGTACATGAAAGAAATTGTACACCTAACCACACTCCAAACAACAGAAAATCAAACTAGAGAAACTGAACTGAACCCCAAATTCCACAGCAGTGTTATTTTTAAGAATTTCTGTTTTTCATAGCTACACAATAGGAACTTAATAAATACTGTCCAATAACAGAAGACATTGGAAAATGTAAACAATTTAATAGAATGCATTCTTCAAGATTCATTTGGAGCCCATTAAGAAATCACATACAACTAACTTTCCTTTTATTTGCTTCTTTTTTTCTTCAATTTTTAGATATCTCAAGGTAAGCCATTATTCAGAAAACCAAGAAGCAGGCCCTAGTCCCCTGTTGTATTTCATTGCACGGGGCTTTCTTTCCTCTTCCTCCCAGGCAGCTCGCCACAAGTATGCATCCCCTCGTGCTTGTTTTTATGCTATAGCTGGGTTTTTATATGTGTTTAAAAATGTGGTTACAGGGGAAAAAAAAGCAAAAGGAAAACTAAAAATAAGTGAAGCTAAAAGTGGCAATCCCATCCTTTAGAAGTTAAGTTCAAGGCTGAATTGATTTTGCAGAGGTGAGCACGGTACTGACAATCAGCAGGAAACAGAGCTGAGCAGATTTAGAGGGGTCAGTGGGTGACAGTCATGATTCATTTTGCAAGAGGGCCCAATTCAATCTGAACATGAGTGTTAGCAGAAGACAAAAATTCATGCTGAAGCTACTGTGCAACATATTATATGATACTGAGTCTTATATACCTCCCATTTTACAAGTTTCTGATCCACAAGATAATTTCCAGAACTACAACTCCACATATAATGAGCACTGACTACAGCAATATAATCCGTGACCCTCAACTATCAGGAAAATGAGGATTTATAACAGTATCCATTTTACCTGATAGGTGTGCACACAGATGCATGCCCGCACACACCCCTGTAGAATTACTCTGAACATAAGTTGGGTGACACCCATCTCCTTTCTATGGGGGCTCTTATTGCTCTTTCGTAAGTGTTATCCTTGCTAAGAATTCTTTTCCTCATGCAGCAGCCCCATCTCTATTAAGGGTCCATATACTCTGGTGCCTGATGGTTACTTAACCAGCCTGAGCATCTGTTAACTTCTCTATGAAAAAGCTAAGAGTACCCCTCATCAGGTAAGATTCATTTGAAGTATGAGGTACATGGAAGGTGACCCCATTAAACTTGGCACCTGGCCTGACTGCACTATACAAGGAGAGGCAGAATACTTCTGATTTGGTCTACCCATGGCCCTCCCTAGTAGACAGCAGTGTGGGGATTTACATCATTTGTACCTTTAAAAGACAATTATACCTGATGCTTCTTACTATAGGCTTACTGTAACCACTGTAAAGAGGCCATGTGCTTATATCCCCTGAAATTCCCAACATAAATTAGCCCAACTTAACTGATTTCAATTAGTCAGCCTCTTCAATCTGATGGCCTTTATAGTTGACCCCTGGGTTGGGAGCCTAACCCTTCCTGGGCAATCTCATACCAGAAGTGCAATCCCACCCACTGGGATGTTCGCCTAATTCCAGTGGCAACAAGAAGCAGCATTATTTGTGGGGAGGCCAGAATGGAACTGATGGTGTTAATGTTCTGGTATCAATCTTCTATCGTCCAACCCAGGCTGACAGTGACCGTGAGAACGACAGCCAGCAGCCCACTTATGTTTACTGTGGTCTATTAAAGAAAGCCTTACCTTACCCTTAATTCCCAGTTGTGGATATCAAACATCCTTATTTCAATCACTCAATTGTTCTATTCTCCAATGAACCTTTCAGCAACAAAATGTCCTAAGTTGTTACACTGAATTCTTTTATAATTCAATTACTTATTGATGCCAGAATGCTGAATTAAATTAATTAGGAGGCATGGCTTGAAAGTCATGCTCAATTTAACAGCAGATAAAGGGTCCACAGTGTTCTCGCTATTAAAAATCTGCTCTCTTTCTTTCAATGCTTACTTTTTTAGGTTTTCTCTGACTGGTCAGCAGTATCATGCATAGCTATCTATGTACTCATGACCCAGCTCACCACCACTCCATCCTCTTTAAGGTGTGATGGGAAATCTTGTGTTCATTTTTCCAGGATATTTCAACTGATCCATCATGAAAGAATTTAGAAAAACTGATGATCTCCTAAATAACTGCCTCAGGCAGAAGTAATTATCAATAAAGAGACACATGGAGACAGTAAGAAAGATGAAGAATTATGAATCCTCCAATCAGAAGGAGGGTGAAAAGAAAACACTAAAAATAAAGTATTTCGGATGGACTGTCAACAACAGTTTCTATATAGGATACAAGACAGGCCAGGCACTGAAAAGGAAGCAGCTGCATTACCCAAATTGGTTCACAGTGCCTAGAACATAATCGTGGTCACACAGGTGATGCAAGGAAGAAAGAATGAAAAGTCTTGGCTCTGGCTTCCTGTGTGAATAACCAACCAAATGATACCACGAAACCCATCTTAGTCCTAGATGGTTTTCTCACAATACCCAGAACATTTTTAGACTACTTTCTTAAAGGTCAACCAATCTATGGTCCGAAAGGCAACTTTAATAGTTGCTGAAACATAACAGAAGGCTAAATCCCATGCCAAAAAATTTACATAATGTATTTAAAAGCTAAGTGAAAATTGAAAATTATTTGTATCACTGCACTTTTTTCAAAATCTGCAGTTCTGGTTTTTACTTAATATAAGTCACAGACAGGGACAGAATAAATTTTAACTATCATCAAAAAATAGCCAAAAAGAACCCTTCTGGACTGTAAGCTCGCAGAGGACAAGGGCTGTCTCTCTGAAACCTTGTGTTTACAGGGCATCAGTACATGCGGGCTGAAAGATCAACACGCCAAAAGCCTCTGACAGTCACCTTTCAGCGGGCCAGAAAAACGCAAAAGAAGAGCAATCGACTAGGAAACATAACCGAGAAAAGGTTCGGATAGAGCACAGAGCCAATTCAAACATTCATTCAACAAACATTTAACTAACCACCATATGCCTGGCACTGTCCCAGGAGCTTAGAGTTTTGTGATTACGTAACAGACAGGGTCCCCGCCCACCTGCTGCTGGGCACCCTCAATGCCCTTAACAGAGTTACAACTATGGTGGGTGCCCTGAAGGAATGCACAGAGCTTAGGAAGGACACAATGTAATCTGGGTAGCTGGGTTTAAATTGGGGGTGTCAGGACAGGCCTCTTTTCAAGGTGAGACCTGAAGTCAACACGGGCGGCCCGGGAACCCGGGCGGAGTGCGTTCCGGGGCCAGGCTGCAGAGGCGCAGGGCCCGGCGCTCGGCCGGTGGCGGTGGGGCGGGGGCCGGCCGGCGGGCCGCACCGGCCTGCGCGCTGCGGGCTCAGTCCCCTGCGGGGCGGAGTGCACGCCGACACACAGTCCACGTTGGCGGGTGTCGCCTCACTCTGCCGGCTGCTCCCGCACATCTCCAGTCCCGGGGCGTGCCGTTCATCCTTCCACTAGCCGGGTCCCCGAGGGTGGACCCTGGGGCAGGCAGCCCGGTCCCAGCGGCGGGGAAGAAGGACGCCCGGGCCCTCCCTCGCCGGGGTAGTCACCTGAGCGACTCAGCACTTCCCACTCGTCCGGCCCGCAGAAAATCGCCGCTAGGGCCGAGAGCTCCTCCCGCGCGGCATCTGCCATGGCCGCCCAGGCTCCGCCGCCGCCGCCGCCGCCGCCGCCGCCGCCACCGCCCCTCCACTTCCGCTGCCGCCGCCCTCACCGGCCCGGAGCCGCGCGGCTCGGCGGCCACTTGGGGGCGCCCTGCGTCTCCACGGTCGACGCGCGGGGTGAGGACGCTGGCTTAAGAGTCGCCGTCCAAGCTCCTTGCAGTCCTGGCGCAAGGCTCGGTCTCTTTGCGGGGGACTTTTCCCGGGAGACTTCTCTCGGAAGCCAGAGGCGACCGTACAGCGCCCCCGCTGCTTTCTAACAGAGGAAGGTGGGAGGCCTCCCAGCAAAGCCCGAAATCCCCTAACTTTAGCCCAGGCTTTGAACGCCCACCATTCCCACCCAGACTTGGCCCTGGGCTCGGGGTAGAGGACAGAGTGGAAGAAAGGAACTTGAAGCTTAGAAAGACAAAAACAAGCAGGAAAGTGATCAGTGAGGAGGTGAGCCCTGGTCCGGCCCAAAATGGAGCTGGGTGTTGGGGACTTTGCAGTCAGCAGGAAACACTCTGTCCGGATGAAGCTGTTGGTGACTCTGGCAGTGTGAGACACCCGGAAAAGGCGGGGGGCAATAACGAGCCCAGATGCTGAGCTGGACCTGGCACTGGGACTATGAGCCAGAGGCAGATTCCTGAGACCTGTTTCTCTTAACCCTGCAAACGCAGAGGGCCTACAGCTCCTGCCATTCTAAGGATGTCACTGGGGTGGCTGTGGACTTTGTGGGTCGTTATGTGCCAGGGTGCTGGCAACGTCTTAACTTTCCCAGTTGTCTCCTGCCTTCACAGGGAACAGCCCAGACTCCTTGGCCTTGGGAGGAGTACATCAAGTGTGGAAACGTAGCAAACTCTAGCTTTTCAGTATTACTCATTTTAGGATACTCGATGAATACAAAACAATGGGACACTTAAAGCTTTAATAATGGAATGATCGTCCTTGAATTCAGCATTTCAGTTTAAGAGTTTGAGCAACACCAATAGGATAAGAGAATTATCAATCCATTCTGTTCCAGCTTTGATATAGTGAACAAGATTACGAAGATCCTCTGAGATAGTTCTATCAGCCAGCATGTTTGGCTTGTCCTTTTGTTTTTCTAAGTAACAATTTCAAATTCTGCAGCTCCAGGAAGTAGCTTGTCTAGCTCACTGAGGTTCCACAATTTTTTTCTTTGAGTCAGAAATAAATTTGTAAGATGAATTAGAGAACTTAGACGGCTACAGGGTGACTCCTGTCATTGACCTACACAAGTCACAACAAAAATCATGTTACTATCCTCAACATCGTTCCCACTGTTGCTAAAAGGGGTTTTTAAAAAGGAGAAGACGCTGGCTTCCCCCACAAAAGAAAGGAAATCTAACCAGATAAACTGCAGGAGAAATGCTTTTCACAGGATGCCATGGGATTTTGGTGACCCCAAGTAATTAGGAGCACTGCTGTGCACATAATTGGGAAAGACAAAGGCTTATTTAAACTCATAATTATCTCTGATGTGGCCAATTTGTTTAATAATAATTTTTAAAATTTCTTTGAGTTACTTCTAAAATAGCAATTCAGTAGGTTCATAATTAACTTCTAAGTAGTTTGGTGAACAAAAGAATACATTTTAAATTTAAAATATCAATAAGTTATTTGATTTTAGTTTGAAGTCCAATGCCAGTATTAAAATACAAATTTTAGTTATTAGCCTTATTTATTAAGGATAGTCTACAAAAAGTCAAATAGTTCATATCTTATTTTTAATTTCCCAAATTCAACATAAGTGATGGGAGTGAAAATAATATGAACAGCAAGGCTCCACTTGTCAGAAATATTAGGAGGCAATCACAAAGCCTGCTGTCAGCTAGGGTTTCATGAAATTGATGTAAGAGTACATCAATCTATTTAAAATTTTCTTGTCAATATGTTTCTTCTTTGCTCTTCCTTTCTCTGTTGATTTCTTAACCTGCTTTTCATCTTCCATTTAGCATGTTTAAATAAAAAAAGAAGTCGATGTGAATGTCTTTTAAATTGACACTATCCTAAGGCCCCGAAATCCCATGAATAAGTTTCTACTCTCTGACATTTGGAAGTAATCATCACAGAGAAAGCATAATGTCAGCTTGATATTTCTCACACTATGAAAATATCAGCTACATGTCAAATATCTACAGCCTACCTTAATGTAATAAATTTTCTTGTATTCACAGGCTACTGAAAATTCTAAATATTTAAATGTGGAATGAATGTCTAGACATGTAGATGAATGTCTAGTTAGAGCACTTTCTTTTTCTCTGCCTCTCCCTCTCCATACTTCTCCTCCCTTAAACAGTGTATGATTTGCTAGAATATTTATACATGCAACTTTTCTAAACAGTTGTTTTACCAAGACCATAAGGAGGAGAAGTTTTAAATCTCTCACCTCCAGTTAAAACCATTAGCTCAGGAAATAGTTCTTTTAGCTTTTCTGAGAAAACACTTCTTCTCACTTCATCATGAGTAGTATGTGGAACTAAATACACATCAGAAAATGTATGTCAAACCCCACTGGGGCATAGAAGTGAGAACACACAATTTTAAGAGTATTAGGAGAGGTTGGTTAAATGTTAGTATCATGTCAAAAAAGCTAAGAATAGTGACGTAGTGGGACATGATAAAGAAAATGATCATGTTAAGACTATAAGAAAAGTAAAAATGCTTTTTAAGAACTACTAAGAGTATTGTATACCTGAAACTAATATAACGTTCTATGTTAGCTAACTGGAATTTAAAAGACAGAGAGAGAACCACTAAGAGTAAAGAATAAAAGAGGCATTAAATGCCAACTTGCGAAATGAACCTGAACTTCAATGAGCTGTGTGAGCGGTTCTCCTACTGAAGAGTTTCTGTATTTACTCATTTCATAAAATGTTCTGGGCACACATTGACTGTTGACTGGCCTGACCCTACAAGCTTAGTGTTTTGAAATAGAGATGAAAGCAACAAGCCCTTGCTCTCAAAGACTTGAGTATTAAGTTAGACAAGTAAACACAACGAGCAACAATTACAAGTTCTTTCACATTTTCTTATTGGTATGAAGGTCAATGTAGTAGGTGAAAGAAATGGGTGGAGTAACACCCACTTCCCACAACTTCCCAGAGGAGAAATATATTTGTAATGTTTAGGAACGTAGTCTGTTTCCAAAGGTACACAAAGACTGTTGGTTTAATTGGTCATCGTTCTTTTTGTTTTGTTACAGTGCGAAAAGTCACAAATTGATTTTTCACCAAGAAAACAAAATAAAAACAAATAAAATCTGTAAGAATTTGACAGTGACTCTGTAATCATACCACTTGGTGGCAAGATCCACCTCCACCATGTCCAAATAATTTGTACTCACTCCAAAAGCTTGGTTACATTCTGCCTATGAGAAACATGTTTGATTCTTACCCATGAGTGGTATTGAAGCAGTTCTAGCTTGCTTTGTGGGAAAACATCCACATGGCCCAGGTCCAATGACATAAGAGTTCAATGCCTTATCTATATTATAAAAACAAGTCCTCAGTATCAGTCGGGTTTTAGAGTTTGTATAATTAACATCCAATACTTAATTTTTGTTATTACTGTAAACTGGATTCCTTTTACATTTTCTCACAGTGTACTACTAGTGTAGCCAGTTTTTATTATGGGGACAGAGGGAGAGTAGTTTGGGGACTATGTGACTTTTTAAAAATACTTTCAAACTCACAAAGGAACTATAAATGAGGAAATTCTGCCATTTTGGCAAAATGATTCTCAGTGGTTGAAAATCAAAAGAAGTAGGTAGATCAAAGAACTACATCTATGACTGAGAAAATTAGACCTGGACTTCCTTTTTAAAAAAAAATGTGTGTGGGGGGGTGGGCTATTGGCAAATGATGTATTAGATACAGAAAGAGAGGGGAATGAGGGAGAAAAAAGGAATGGGGGGGGCAAAGAGCAGGGAAATAGTAAGGTGAACACTTAATATGAAAAGGAAGTGAAGAAAAACACGAGTTAAAAATTTGGTTTTAAACTCTGGAAAACAGCATGGAGTTTCCTCAAAATGTTGAAAATAGAACTACCCTATGACCCAGCAATTGCACTACTGGGTATTTACCCTAAAGATACAAACGTAGTGATCCGAAGGGGCACGTGCACCCGAATGTTTATAGCAGCAATGTCCACAATAGCCAAACTATGGAAAGAAGCTAGATGTCCATCAACAGATGAATGGATAAAGATGTGGTATATATACACAATGGAATGCTATGCAGCCATCAAAAGAAATGAAATCTTGCCATTTGTGATGATGTGGATGGAACTAGAGCGTATCATGCTTAGCGAAATAAGTCAATCGGAAAAAGACAACTATCATATGATCCCCCTGATATGAGAAAGTGGAGTTGCAGCATGGGGGGTTAAGGGTATAGGAGAAGAATAAATGAAACAAGATGGTATTGGGAGGGATACAAACCATAAGTGACTCTTAATCTCACAAAACAAACTGAGGGTTACTGGAAGGAGGGGGTTAGGGAGAAGGTGGTTGGGTTATAGATATTGGAAAGGGAATGTGATAAGGTGAGTAGTGTGAAGTGTGTAAGCCTGACAATTCACAGACCTGTACCCCTGGAGCAAATAATACATTATATGTTAATAAAAATAATGAATTTTTAAAAGTTGGCTTTATTTATAGAAGAAAAGTATGGCTTCATCTGCTTTTTAAGCAATAGGGAGACCTGAAACTCCATTTGGTAATAATATGACATCTGATATTTGCTTCAAAATAATGTAGAAAGGGGCGAGAGGCTGGAGTATGGCTGTGGCTGAGTTGACCATAGATTACAAATTGGTGTGGCAGAGTTGTGAGTGCAGAAAGATTTGGTATTCTATACTGTCTACTTTTGTGTATTTTACATTCTCTATAATAGGTTAGTTTTTAAAATGTATTCAATAGAGAATAGGTCAAGGTATTTGAGTTTTGTATAATGCTCAATAAGGAGAAAAGAACAGAAAGGGAGGGAAGGGAAAAGAAAAGAAATGGACTAAGTAAAGAAAACAGAGTTGGTGAAAGGCATGAAGAGAGAAAATAATAGGTTCAAAAGTGATAAGTCCAACAAATGTATGGTTTAGGATTCATTCAAGTGAGAAAAGCACAAAACCTAAAACTTCAGCACCTTGAACAAGACACAGGAGTTTTGTCTTAGAGGTTTCAGTGGAGGGAGGCAGGCAAAGCTGGGGTGCTCCGCAAGGTAGGGACCAATGGTACTTCCCTTCTGTGGTTCTGCTGTGCACAGTTTGGGTCCACTGTCATACCATGCTCCAGGGTGGTCCCTGGAGCTCCAACCACCAAGTCTGCATCTAATCAAGAGAATGGGACTCCATCCAATCCCATTGACTAGAATTTAGTCCCATGACCACTCCCAGTTAAGGGGTTGGTAAATGGCATTTTTATTCTAGGTCCAGCTAAAAGTGGAGGAGGAAATGAAATACTGTTGTTATTCCTTTACTATGGAGAAAGGGAAAATATTAGGAGTCAGCTGGCAGTCCCCACAACATCAAGTGGAGTTTTGGTCAAGAGATTAAGTTGTCACATACCTGATCCTGCAGAGTTTACCCTTTTCCCATGCCTTGACTGCCGCCACCCCTCACAGCTTGTCCTGTCCTGTTTTATTTTTCCCATAATATTTACCATTACCTGAAATCACCTTGTTTGTTTATATGTGTCTTGTGGTTGCTCCACAGAAAATGGGATCAGTCTCCCACCAGCAACACCAAAATGGCTCAGGTGTCCAGAATGATGAGGACACATACATGTACCAGCAGGATCCAAAGGGCTTATGGCTCACATGCTGAGGCTTTCTGGGAAGAACAGGGCAATTCAAAATGGCCTGACTGAAGTCAGGGGTGAAAGGTTCTGGTGTTCATTGTGGTGGGGCCAGGGATAAAATTAAAATTAAAAGTCTCCTATACATCGCTGGGGTTTCTATGGTCTGAACAAAGGAGGGAGTGTCCAGACTTCCTCACCCACTTGTCCAGAGGCGGGACACCAGGGAAGAGGGAGGGCTGGGGCTTGAAAGCTGTCAGCAGTCAAACAGAGTCAGACATGTTTATTGTCTGTCTCCACCAGAATTTTGACCTCCATAAAGCTGGGGGCCTTATCAGTCTTCTTCACCTCTGTATCCTCCATACCTAAAACAGTACCTAGTGAATTAGGAATGCAGTGAATATTTGTTGATACAAATAAACTCATTGCAAAGTTCACAAACTCTTTATACAATTCCTTATTCAGTAAGTTAGGAGCACTTACTATATCCTAGTGATTTTAGGAGATCTCAGGCATTCCATGACTGATTAAGACACCACCACCATCCTTCAGAAGCTCCCAATCCAGTTTGGGAGAGACAGCAGCCTTTCCTGGGGCCAGCTGGTAAGTGTCCTGCCAAGTGAACAGAGGGCTGTCAGTGAAGGCCAAGGAATTCTGGTTTGGCCATCATGTTTGAATTTCCCCATCACAGGGTACAAGGAGGAAAGCTGGAGAAAAAGATGGCTGGGAAGAAATTTCTACTTTCATTCAACAAGCTTTCATTGAGCACCTTACTATGTGCCAAGTATTACACCAAGCCTCAGGGAAACGATGGCTTTTTGACACATACATCTTGGAAGTTGTATTGTAGTGGGAGAGACAGGTCTTAAGAGATAACTCATCTGGTAATCAGCAACCTGTTGAAATCATGGAAATAGATGAAATTGCCTGCGTGCATCTCAAGAATTTCATAATGACGGTGATGCGTTTCCCAGCAATCAGAACAGAGAAGCACTAGTTTGCCAGTTTTTCTAACGCAATCTGGATCAAGACAATAGTCCCTTTGTGGTAGGGTTTCTGTATTTCCCTGTTGTTTTCACTTTTTTGTTTCATTCTGTTTTCAGTGGACAGAAAAATCAAACCAAGAAAACAACAACAACATCAAAATTCCTTTGTGGCACTTTTATCAGTTGGAAGGGTCTCTGTTTCTCCCTAGGAATATAAAAACTATCTTAGAATAGAAAAGTGGATCTAGAATACTTGGTCTATTGTTCAGGTAAAATCCTGCTATATTTATATGATTCTCAATTCTCTTTGAAACCTTGATTGGCCAGTAATTTCTTCACTGATGGCTTCATTTGTTTCAAAGGAACTTTATACTTCGAGAAGAAGCATGGCCAGAGTTCCTACTATTGGGATCATGTTACCAAATACTCTGTCCCATCTCCTTCTCCTTTCTTATAAGCTACTTGCCCCCCTCTTTACCTGGTGAATTCTTTCTCATTCTTTAGATCTGAATCACACCCCTCCATCAGAGTCTGAGATGAGGACTCTTCCTATATTTCCCCACTACTTATCATATTTACACTCTTGTCAAACTGTATTGTAATTGCTTATGTGTCTATAACCCCAGTAGAGTATGACTTTGATGCGATGAGTAATTGACATTGTACTTGTCCTCACTCTCTGGACAAGTGATTGTCCAGGGAGATCAACTCCTTGTTGGAACTGATTGACTTCTTGTTGGGTGGACAAGTTTTGAGATCCCACTCTGTCCAAAATTGTCTTTGGTTCTGGTCTGGTTATTCTATCTTTGGTTGTACCTCCAACTTTAGTATAGTGACTGGCATACAAAAGGCACTCAATGTTTATAGAATAAATCAAGAATGAGTGAACCCGTAGTCCTACTGTCAAAGTAAATAGACGGTGGCTCATTTTTTTCTTATTACCTCTACTCTGATTCTGACCAGATTTTATTAGCCCTTGAACATGTTAATACACATCAACATTAAGCAAGCAGATTATAACCCATGTCTTTACTGGAATCACATTTGGAATGAAGAAAGTACAACTGGGCAAAAAGTAGTGAATTACTCCTACTAAAGTCCCCTGGTTTCATACAGGGGAGTGAAAAAGAGAAACATATTGTCACCCACAGTAACTTTTTACATGC
This sequence comes from Mustela nigripes, assembly GCF_022355385.1. Classification (NCBI taxonomy): domain Eukaryota; kingdom Metazoa; phylum Chordata; class Mammalia; order Carnivora; family Mustelidae; genus Mustela; species Mustela nigripes. The sequence goes on along the minus strand of NC_081570.1, from coordinate 81,044,019 downwards.
CAGTAATGGTCTCCCACAGTTTCCACTTCACTTTGTTATATGCAAAGGAAAATTAAATTTTAAGTAATTATTTACACAATATAAAGTTTTGAGACTGCTGGGCTAAGCCTGAAAGTCATGTGGTAGGCAAATCTATATAGTGTTTATGTCCTAAACTGAAATGGGACACCACAAGCTACCTGATCCAGCCTGGCTAAAAACAGATCATATTTCCACCTGTGCATGTGTGACTAGGGTATACATTTTATTTACTATTCAGGTTAATATTAATAATTTTAAAAATAGCAAAAACACTTAAAGACAGGATAGTTATTATATATAACAACATAGCCATAGCAATTAAGATTAAGTTACAAAACAGATTTTTCTCCCTATAACTCACAATCACTTAAGAAGTTTTTTCTTTTTTTTTCTTTTTGATACTTTAATATGTTGTTGACCCATGACCCATGATTTAAGTTAAAAGACTACTGTCTAAAGTTAAAAGACTACTATGTTGAAGGGGACGGGGGAAATGATTGAAAGGGGGCCCAGGGAACATTTTTGTCATGATGGAAATATTCTATTTCTTGACTGGGGTGGTGGTTATATGACTTTATGCCATTTAACTGTACTATTTTAGACCTATGCATTTTATTTTACATAAAGCGTATCTCAATTTTTAAAAAAAGAGTGCTGGGAGGAAGATACGGGTTAGTAAGTTCATCATATTTTTATAAGATTCCTTTTATTTCTGATTTTGAGCTAAATATGCCCTCAACTTGAAAATTAAAGGAAATTGTTCTTTTAAAACTCTTAAGCTTTGCTGCTGCTTGATTTTTATGTTAAAACAACAAATGTTGGCAAGAAGGGGCTGCAGGTCCCAAGTATCTTCCAATGGCACCAATTTGTCTCTGTGAGTAGGATGCTAACGGAACTGAAGAAAACTGTTCCTTGACTTAGGGTAAGTTGTTTTTAGCCTAAAACTCAGTCTACCATTTCCTGTTGATATAAAAGAAAGAAAATGTGACTAAGACAAGTACACCTCATTTTATATAGATTAAAGAGGGGTTATTCGAATACTTTTTAATGCACTAAATGAGCTCACTATTTCAAATAATTTTATGGTGACCTGTTTTTTCTAAGTGTGGGACATATAATGATGTGCGCTGTCTACCATTTGTACATCAACCCTTAGATGCACATATTTTCACGTTTTAACAGCTCTGAAATTGGGTCTCTTTACACCATTCACGGCACTTTGCACTGGCCATTGGCCAGGCAGCAGACACCTCCATAGCTCGCACATGCATTAACTTGGATGTTTTCCTTGATCAGGTGATTTCTGGGGAGATCATGAAAGCAGCAGTCTCAAAAGTCGCAGAATGGCAGAATGGGTATTAGCAATTTGGAAAAAGTTCTAGAATCCTAGCATTGGTGGAATGACTTCTTTAAAAGAAATGCCATCTTACTGATGCTCTTGATGGAATAAAGGATGATACATGTGGAAAAACACAGACACTGATGCCTCTGAGTTGATACATTGATTCACAGCCATCAGACACAGAATGTGAAGGAGTTTCAGGAACATTTTAACCAATTTTTTGCATATCTTCTTTTTTTTTAATATTTTTATTTATTTATTGAGAGAGAGGTAGTGAGAGAGAGCATGAGCGAGGAGAAATCAGAGGGAGAAGCAGACTCCCCATGGTGCTGGGAGCCCAATGCGGGACTCGATCCCAGGTCTCTGGGATCATGACCTGAGCCGAAGGCAGTCGTCCAACCAACTGAGCCACCCAGGCGTCCGTGTATCTTCTTTTTAATATACATCTAAATAAGTCTAAAAAAGCTTTTTCAAGGAGTATAAAAAAAACCAAGTGATGAGCCATAGTATAATTGGCAGCATATTTTTTGGCAGCATATTTTAAAGGTAAATAAAATAATGGCTTACCTTACAATTGATGTCATCTTAGATGCTCTTGAAGCTGATCTTCACAATTTTTTTATGTTGGCTTTTCTGCCAGGGGGAGATGAAAGACCAGGCAGGAAAGAATCTTAAGTGTATGGTAACCAAAAAACTATTTATTGACTAGCTGCTACTATAGGCCAGTGTTATGCTAAGTGACTTATGCATATCACTACATGTAATTCTTCCCAAAAAGTCTGAGAGAAAGTTACCGTTTAACTGACTATTATCAGGTCAGAGCCATTAGATAACACGGCCTAAGTAAGTCTGCAAAGCTGAATGTGAACTTTGTTTTGACTTTATATAGTAACTTCTTCCCCTTCCTCTCCCCTGAACAGCACTCCAGCTAGTCTCTTGTCTCACTCTCTCTCTCTCTCTCTTTTTTTTTTTTAGTTTTAATTTTTAAGTACTCTCAACACCCAGTGTGGGGCTCAAACCCACAACTCCAAGATCAAGAGTCACATGCTCTATTGACGAGCCAGCCAGGCATCCCAGCAATCAAACTACACTGAAGGATTAACTTGCTTCGAGCTTATGCACTCCTTGCTTGCTGAACTAAACCCTTTGGTCTGTAGCAAAATTAACTTACTTTCCATGAAATTGGAAGACCACTGGTCTTAAGGAGTAAAGGACCAGACTTTTCCAGAAGGTAAGGCCTGACTACATTTGAAAAGAGCTGCCAGAGATACCACCAACTCTGTTCAGGGTCATCTCAACAGACACCTAACTGCCTGGGCACCTGCTTCTCCTGCCAGTAGCCCCCTCCCTTTTCCCCTTTCAAACCGTCTGGCCTCCCCTAGGCAGGGAATATGGTCTTTGAGATGTTAGTCCACCATCTTCTCAGGATACCAGCTTCCTGAGCAGAGCAAGCTTTTCTTTCCCACGTCACTTGTCTCTCAGGTATTGACTTTGGAGCTGCAAGCAGTCAAACCTGAGTTCAGAACCGGTTCTCAGTTGGGTAACTCCCCTACCCCACCATCCCCAGAAGTTCCAATGAAAGCTTAAAGAAGACAGAAGATAATGAGAGAGAGAGAAAGAGAGAGAGAGAATGACAGTCCTAGCAGCACTCAGTTCTGGTCGGGTTGTGCTGGAAGACAGCTTACCTTCTTTTGGCAGCGCAGGTCTTCCTTCCATTGTG
>NC_081570.1:80965701-81040836 GCF_022355385.1 Mustela nigripes | reverse complement strand
CCAGAATCCTAACACCAAACCGCCTTCTTTCTCGGCCTTAACCAGTTCTCTTGGGGACTGCATCACTTGCAGCAAAGGGCATACTACTGTAACACTTGCCAGTTTTCACGGATGTACACATCTCACTAGTGAAAAGAAGATACTACCTCTCACACACCTTGAACACACGGTCCGAACGCAGCTGGCTCGCTGCACTGAGCCACACCAAGCTGGCTGTTTCAGGGACAGCCGGCAGCCCCGGAGGCGCCTGAGTCGGCTTGGGTTGAAACTAGAGCAACTAGAGCAACTAGAGCAGTGCTCCCTTTCCCGCGGGCTTGCTTTCCGCAGTTTCACTTACCCAGGTCCACCTCGGTGTGGAAGCCCACGATCCTCCTCCTGAAGAATCCCCGGGAGGTCAGGAGTCGCCCACCACTACGTCACTCGCCTGCGTCACTCACCTCGCTTCCTCGTCTCCTCACCGAGGCGCCCCAGGGCCCCCACCGTCACAGGCACGTGGAGTCCAGCACCGGAAGATGATTTGAGGGAGAGAGACCACATTCACATAATTTTGATTACAGGTATCTCATTATAATCATTCTATTTTATTAGTAATTATGTTTCATCCCTTCTTGTGTCTAATTTGGAAATTAAATGGTATCATAGGACTGTCTGGGTAGGGAAAACCGTGGTATATAGAAGGTTCAGTGGCACCCACAGGTGCGGGCGCCCTGGCCGGGTGGGGTGTCTTGGAACACATGCCTGCAGACAAGGGGGGCCTGCTGTCTGCCCTCAGCAGCGGGGAGCAGGGAGCAAGGAACACAGGACTGGGAGCCAGAGTGGCTCGCTCAGTTAAGCATCTGACTCTTGGTTTTGCCTCAGGCTGTGATCCTGTGGTTGTGGGATGGAATGGAAGCCCTCGTTGGGCTCTGAGCTCAGCATGGAGTCTGCTTCAGACTCTCTCTCCCTCTCCCTCCCCACTCACAATCTCTCTCTTCTCCAATAAGTAAATGAAATCTTTAAAAAATAATAATAATAAAGAAAATAAAGAAAGAAAGGGAAAGCAAGCAAGCAAGCAGTACCACATACCTACTCAGTCTCCCTGTGAGCAGCTGTTTCCCCACAAGGCACCTAACTCTGAGAACTCAGTTTCCCCAACTGTAAGAAGATGCAAATCACGAGATGATTTCACAGAACTTTGCTGGTTTTAAGATTTGTGGCTCTTGCACAAATGAAAGCCATCCAGATATTGCGTGAGTCACACTATGTGTAAATAAACCCGGGGGTTTTCATGGCCAGTTCCACCCCCGGTTTCTTCGGTAATATGTATTTGTTTTTTAGTAGAATTCAAATTCAATATTTCAAGTGATAGTTTTAACAAAATTAAGATGGTTTTGTTCAGTGGTAAGAATTTTTTTTAACTATAAAATATTTATGGATGAGATAGAAGAAATAAATTATGCTTAAAACCTTATCTCCAGAAACTATCTGAAGAAAGTTTTTTTGGTTTGTTGTTGTTGTTGTTGTTGTTTTTACCACAAGACTTGTGACTCAGGGAGGGAAAGAGGGAAACCCACCAAGTTCTGGAATGGTTCACTGAGTTCTTATTCTTACCCCAGCATATATCCTTGAAAGGAAGTCAGATCTTTAACATTAGGAAATAAGAAGGAGGCTGAAGGGTCCTTGTTTTTCTTTATGGACTATTGAATTCAGATTTTAATACCAAAATAGAATATATGATTGCTTTTCTCCCCAGAATGATCACCTTTAAAAATATAGATTAACAAATGATTTGAAATTATTAAAAAATTATATATTCAATCTTTGGTAGTCAATATAATTTTATAAAAAAAAACTCTTTAGCAAAAATGTTGACTTGGAAAAAACAAACCATGGAATGTGATTGGAATTACGATATTATTAAGTATTTCTTCCAAAAGTACTAAGAATCTTTCTTTCAACAGAAGTGGAATTGATTCCATAAACTGCCTTCAATTAATAATACATTTAAGGAGAGACTCCTGAATATTTTTGTTGTTGTTTTTAGCTGGCATCACATAATCACCTGGAGCAACTATTTCCTAATTCAGTATCAAATATGGCTTGGAATTCTTGGTAACTTTCTATGATCTCTAACTTGCTTACACACTCAGGAAATTTTTCAGGGAGTAGTCTTCCTTCTATGTTCATTGCTTTGGGTAACATTTTCACAAAAAGAAATCAAGGGATATCTTTACCGAATACTAATTATGTCCACTGCCTGAAATGGTCATGCCGACAGGGGACCACAGAACCACAAGCGTGACTACATGGGCATGTCTATCTACCTGTCTGTGCTTACACTGGGAAGGGCTTCCCAGCAGGACTTGCCGATTCAGGCATAGCCAGTACACCTTCAGCAAGAGCAAGGTTTGCCTTTCAAAATCTGTCAAGGTGAACCCCCGGCTCCCCACCTCCAGATCTACAGGCATCAAGGCATCTTAATTATTCACATGTAGCAAGGCCCAGACACAGCGCTAGTTCCAACAGTACATAAATTAATTGGCTGGGAGGGCCAGGAGGAAACTGATTCTGTGTGTCTCACAAGTAGCTAAGAGCAGTGATGTTCAAAATACTTAGCACTGACTCAGCTTGGATCCCGACCAATCTAATGAACATGAGGCATTAAACACGCTGGCTACGGCAGTGCACCCTGGCTGAGTGTCACCCCCAGGGCCTGGGGCAACTTTATAGGTTATAAATGCATCTTAAAATATACTATCTTCATTCATATATGGAATTTAAGAAACAAATCAGTAAAGGGCAAACAAAGAGAAAGAGAGTGAATGAGAGTCATACCAAGAAACAGACTCAACTATAGAGTCTGTATATAACTGATGGTTACCAGAAGGGAGGTGAGGGCAGATGGGTTAACAGGTGATGGGGATTAAGGAGGGCACTTGTGATGAGCACTGGGTGATGTATGGAAGTGTTGAATCACTATATTATACACCTGAGACTAATATTATACTGTATGTTAACTGGTTAAAAATATATATAAATACATATTTTTCCCACTTACTCCTCAAAAATTTGTTATTTAGACATTATTCTTTTTCTAATTTATAGCTGAGGAAATGGAGGTTTGCTTACAGAAGCTAAATTGCAGTAGGTCACATAACTAGTAAGTGATAGAGCCTAGATCAATTATGGCTGCTTCACACAACCAGTTTTATCCTATAGTTTTTCTTTCATTATCAGTGCTAATTATCAGGAGGTGAAATTCAGTAACTTTAATTTTTTAAACAATCTTATGTATTCAGAAACTAGAAAATGAAAACTGACAAATAAAAGTGTTGATTCAGTATTTCAACTTCATATTATTCAAATCACTCAGTTACAGGTCATTCCCATTAAATGACTTCTTTCTTGGCCTATGGAAATGTTAACGACTAGCAAAAAAGATATGTGAAATATGTGAACACTTTCAATATTATTTTTGTGAGGTTCTCCAGTGCTCTCAATTTCTGCTACTGTCAGCATGGTAATCTGTATTGAAAAATATGAATCAAAGAGCCAACTTTCTGGATGAAATTTATCCTGCGAGTTTAATCTCATTAAGCAAGGCATGAAGTTACTGAGTGTCTCATAGGGGGACTAAAAATTGGCTTATCCAGGAAAGAAGAGACAAAGTTCCTGTTTAGAAAATTCCAAATAATTTGTGTAAATACTCCACGCTTGAAGAGGTAGAAGCTAGCTCCTGACTCCTTAAGTATGGGCTTTGCATAGTGACTTCCAACCAAAGAGGACAGTATGCAAGAGGATGGAGGGAAGGAACTTTGTAGTGGAGAAATTTGACTAATACTGCCTTAGCCAGGGGATCAAGCTTCATATCCATAGTGATTATCATGTGATTAAAATGACTCTCTGAGTCTTCCTCCCAGAAACCTATAATCCCAGTCTAATCATGAAAAAAGCACCAGACAAATTCCAGTCAAGGGACATTACACAAAAAATACCTGACCAGTACTCCTCAAAACTGCCAAAGTCATGGAGTACCTGGCTAGTGTAGTCAGTAGAACATGCAACTCTTTTTTTTTTTTTTTTTTAAGATTTTTATTTATTTAGAATATGCAACTCTGGATTTCAGGGTTGTGAGTTCAAGCCCCACATGGGGTATGGTGCCTACTTAAAAACAAAACAAAGTCATCAAAGTCATCTAAAACTAGAAAAGTCTGAGAAACTGTCACAGCTGAGAGGAGACTAAGGGGCCCTGATGACTAAATGTTAGCCTGGATGGAATTCCGTAACAAGAAACACCAGGTTTCAGTGAACTCAAAATTCCTAAAGAAGCAGATAATGTTTTTAGTATTTAGATAATGCTGGAATTCCTTGAAACTGTCTTTGTTCTGAGAAAGCCTACCTCCAACATCACTGTCTGCCCCCCCACTACAACACATACACAGTTATGCCCTCTCATTTTGCTTTCACAGGCAAGTTTCTTATAAGGAAAGTGCAGATTTAACAGTCTCTACTTCACCCCTCATTGATTTGTAGACTAGTGCAGTCAGGTGTCTACCCAACAATGACTTGAGGTCCAAATCCAGTGGGTCCTTCTCAGTCTCCACTTCTTAACCTGATAAAGATTGAAATTGTTAATTACTCATTTCTATAAAATTCCTGTTTTCCTTACCACGGTCTCTCCTATTCTTTTTGTAACTCTTCTTTTCTTTTGCTAATATCACAGGATATCTACCGTCCACTGTTTTTATTTCTGCCTTTTTAAACTTGATAGAACTTGAGCTTCTTGGATTAGAGAAGGGTCACTTGAGTAATCCTTCAGTTATGAAATATAACATGAGTAGACACCCATCATTCTGGAATAAGGGAATTTTTTTTCTTTTTTTCTTTTTGTCCCAACAAAAGCTGGCTCTCCCATTGGTGTGCAGAGCTGGTCATTGGGAAGGAGATGACTCAGTCCCTATAAAAGAAACCTAGGGCCTTCTTGCAGAGAAGACATCAGAGCCCCATACTCCAATCTCCTTGAATCGAGTGTAGGAAAACTTGTAAAGGGTTCATCAAGGAGTCCTGACCAAAGTCTGCTAGAAAGAGAATTGATCAAATATTCCAAGAGCTGAATGCACCAGGAAAATAAGACATGTCAACAAAAAGACTCTGCTGCCTGTGCAAGGCTTGGGGGTGGTAGCCTCCCAAGAATGTCTGATTGCCACAATCCTGTGGGTCCCAGGAATGCAAACTCCCATGGGCACCAGAGCTAGGCAATCAGGTGTTGTCCTCGGGGTAGCAGTCATAAGAACCAGGACACCAGACATAAAAACTAGGGAACTAGATGCATGTAAACCTTCCCTCCCGGAGACACTGGAACTGTGGAGCACAGCACAGGGAGAGCATAAAGATAGAATATCTGGAAACAATTCTAGTCAGCCCTAGATGGGTGTTTAATTAGAAGCCTCCCTTCCCTCTGACGCAGCCATGATGATTAGCTAGTCAACAGAACTTTGTTTCACAGAAAGACCTCTTGCTGTGCCCTGGGGGTAGTACTATTTAAAAAAGACTTTCTACCTCCATTACCGTCCTGTGGGACCCACAACCATAGCCCCACTGGCTACCAGAGCCAGGTGACCTAGAAGTGACCCATGGTAGCAGCTGCAAAAATGGTACACCAGAAAAAGGTATGAGCTCCTTTCTGGGTGGCACCAATTACAGCAATCCTATGGGGGCAAGAACACAAGCTGCCCTGGGTTCCAGAGCCAGGTGGCCAAGGAAGCCCTGGGCTGCAGACACAAAAAAAGCTCCCTTCCAGGAGATACAAATACTCTAGAGCATGGCAAAGGGATAGGGAAAAAGTGGCACCTGTAGGAGTCCATCCCAGAGAATGTTCCAGTGGGTTCCTACATGTGTGTGTTAAGTTAGATGCCTGCCCTTCAAGCAGATGCTTTAATATGAGCCTTATTCACTTTAGGCCTGGGTGCAATTGTCTGTCTCTGCCCTGAGTCTGGGGCTGGATGAGTTTGAATGCACAGGCTTTTTAGGAGCTATTTCTCATATCCCTTCAGTCTTTTGGATACTGAGACACGAGTCTCACTGGTTTTCAAAGTTAGATATTTGGGGTCCCATCTCTCAGGGTACCCTTTAAAATTAAGCTGCCTGATACAGGGTGCTAAGCCTTTGGTCTTTGGGGTGAAGAGGCTTGGAATTTTCCAGTCTTTGAATTTTCTCCTGGTTGTGGGTCAACATGCCAAGGATGGAGGGATTTATGGGGAGATTCTGTGCCAGGCTTTCCTAGCTGCTTTAGTGTGGTCTCCTCATTTGCTCAAAATGAGTAATCATCACTCAGCTATACTTTGGGTTTTTTAAAAGAGGAATTATTCCATATGTAGTATGTCTGTGGGAGGAGGTGAGTTCAGGATCTTCCTACATTGCTCTCATGAACTGGAACCAGAAGCCAATTCCATAGAAGAGGAGGGAACTCTTTCAAACTTATTTTATGAAGCCAGCATTACTCTGACACCCAAACCAGACAAGGACCACAAGAATAGGAACATAAATGCAAAAATTCTTAACAATGTATTAGTTAACCAAATTCAACAGTACATTAAAAGGATTACAAACCCTACCTTGATCAGTGTAATTTATTCCAGGGATGTAACAATGGTTTATCACCTGTAAATCAGTGTGATGTATCACAATAACAAAATGAAAGACAAAAATCAAATGATTATCTCAAAGGAGGTAGAAATAACACTTGTGAAGTTCAATATCCATTATGATAAAACTCTTAACAGTGGGTACAGAGGGAATTTACCACACCGTAATAAAGGCTGTATATGATAAGCCCATAGCTAATAGTATCATACTCAATGGTGGGAAGTTTAAAGCTTTTTCCTTAAAGATCAGAAATAAGACAAGGATGCCTGCTCTCCTCATTTTTATTTAATGTAGTATGAGAAGTCCTAGTCAGAGCCATTAAGAAAAAGAAATAAGGGGCACCTGGGTGGCTCAGTGGATTAAGCCGCTGCCTTCGGCTCGGGTCATGATCTCAGGGTCCTGGGATCGAGTCCCACATCGGGCTCTCTGCTCAGCAGGGAGCTTGCTTCCTCCTCTCTCTCTGCCTGCCTCTCTGCCTACTTGTGATCTCTGTCTGTCAAATAAATAAATAAATAAAATCTTTTAAAAAAAAGAAAAAAAAGAAAAAGAAATAAAAGGCATCCAAATTGGAAAAGGAGTGATCTAGTCTGCTACTTGTAGATGACCTGTTATGTATAGAAAACTTCAAAGGTTCCACCAAAAAACGGATAAAACTAATAAGTAAACTGTAAAGTTGTAGGATACAAAATCAATACACAAGAATCTGTTGCATATAACAAGCTGCAAATAACAAGCTATTAAAAAGAGAAATTAAGAAAACGACCCCACTTGGGGAACCTGGTTGGATCAGTCGTTAAGCATCTGCCTTTGGCTCAGGTCATGATCCCAGGGTCTGGGAATCGAGCCCCACATCTGGCTCCCTGCTCAGCAGGAAACCTGCTTCTCCCTGTCCCACTACACCAGCTTGTATTCCCGTCTCTTACTGTGTCTCTCTCTATCAAATAAATTTGAAAAATCTTTTTTTTTTAAGATTTAATTTATTTATTTGACAGAGAGAGATCACAGTAGACAGAGAGGCAGGCAGAGAGAGAGAGAGAGGGAAGCAGGCTCCCTGCCGAGCGGAGAGCCCGATGCGGGATTCGATCCCAGGACCCTGAGATCATGACCTGAGCTGAAGGCAGCGGCCTAACCCACTGAGCCACCCAGGTACCCCTAAATTTGAAAAATCTTTAAAAGAAAAAGAAAACAATCCCATTTGCAGTTATATCAAAAATAATAAAATACCAGGAACAAATTTAACCAAGGAGGTGAAAGACCTGTGTATTGGAAACCACAAAACATTAATGAAAGAAACTGAAGAAGGCACAAAGAATGGAAAGATATTCCTTGCTCATGGATTAGGAGAATGAATATTATTAAAATGTCCATACTAATCAAAGCAATCTACATATTCAGTGAAATCCTGTCATAATTCCAGGGGTGTTTTTCACAGAAATAGAATAATCTTGAAATTTGTATAGAATTTGTATAGGGAACCTGGGTGCCCTTAGGGGCACTCTGGATTTCGGCTCAGGTCATGAACTCAGGGTTGTGAGTTCAAGCCCCATGTTAGTCTCTATGCTGGGCATGGAGCCTGTTTAAGATTCTCTCTCTGGGCGGTGGGTGGGGGAGGCCTGGGTGGCTCAGTTAGTCAAGTGTCTGCCTTCAGTTCATATTATGATCTCCTAGGATAGAGCCAGGAATCGTGCTTCCTACTCAGAAGGAGTCTGCTTCTCTCTCTCTCTCTCTCTCTTGCCCTCTGCCTCTCCCCACTGCTAATTCTCTCAAATAAATAAATAAAATCTTAAAAAAAACAAACAAACACCTCTCTCCCTCTATCCCTCCCTACCTCTCCCTCTACCTCCCTCTTTCTCCCTTTCTTAGAAAGAAAGGAAGGAAGGAAGGAAGGAAGGAAGGAAAGAAAAAGAAAAGAAAAGGAAAAGGAAAAGATGACCCTGAATAGCCAAAACAATCTTGGGAAAGAACAAAGTTGGAGACATCATGCTCCCTAATTTCAAACTATACTACAAAGCTATAGCAATTAAAACAGTATCATACTGGCATAAAAAACAGACACATTATTCAATATAACAGAATAAGGAGCTTAGAAATAAACCCACATATATATGCTCAATTAATTTATGACAAAGAAGCCAAGAATATATAATGGGGAGAGGATAGTCTTTTCAATAAATGGTGTTAGGAAAAGTGGACAGGCCACATGCAACAGAATGAAACCAGGCCACTATCTTATACCACACACAAAAAATCAACTCAAAATGGATTAAAGACTTGAACTTAAGACCTGAAACAATAAAACTCCTAGAAGAAAACATAGGCAATAAACTCCTTGACATAGATCTTGGCAATGAATTTTTTTTTTTTGAAACTGATACCAAAAGCAAAAGCAACAATAGTAAAAATAAACAAGTGGGACTACATCAAATTAAAAAGCTCTGTACAGCAAAGGAAACCATCAACAAAATGAGAAGACAAGCTATTAAATGAAGAAAATTTTTATAAATTATATATTTGATAAAGGGTTAATATCCAAAATACATAAAGAAATCACAAATAATACCAAAAAATTTCAATCCAGTTTTAAAAAACTGGAAGAATATCTGAATACATTTTCCAGAGAAGACATGATGACCAGCAAGTACATGAAAAGATGCTCAACATTACAAATCATCAAGGAAATGCAAGTCAAAACCACAATGAAAGATCACTTCATACTTGTTAGAATAGCTATTACCAGAAAGACAAGAAATAACAGTTGTTGGCAAAGATGTGGAGAAAAGGAAACCCTTGTGTGCTGTTGGTGGGACTGAAGAGTGGTGCAGCCACTATGAAAAACAGTATGGAGGTGTTTTTAAAAGTTAAAAATAGAACTATCTATCATATAATGCAGTAATTCCACTTCTGGGTATTTATCTGAAGAAAAGCACCAAATTGAAAAGATGTATGCACCCCCATGTAATCAGCATTATTTACAATAGCCTAGATATGAAAACAACCTAATGGTCCACTGATGAACAAACAGATGGAGAAATTGTGGTATATATTCACACACAATGAAATATTATTCAGCCCTAAAAAAGAATGAAATCTTGCTGTCTGTGACAATATGGATGGACAATATGGATGGAACTTATCATGCTAAGTGAAGTAAGTCAGGCAGAGAAAGAAAAATACTATATGAGCCTTTTTTATGTGGAATCTGAAAAAAAAAAATAACTAAAACAAGCACAGAGATATAGAGTACAGATTGGTGATTGCCAGAGGTGGGGGAAAGGAGGTAAGAGAAAAGGGTGAAGGGGGTCAAGAGGTAGAAAATTTTTTTTAATAATAACTAAATACTGTTGCAAGCTAATGGTTTAACACAATCCCAGACAGAAGTAGAATAGGGCCAGATGCAGAGCCAGAGTGAACAAGCTGTTTATAGCCTGGCGATTGGCTTTGAAATGGAGGTAGAGCTCCTGAATGACCATTTAAATCACTGCAGAGCCTGGTCAAAGAGTTGGGACCAAGAAAATAACACTGGTTGCAGTGTCAGGAATGTTTTGGAGAAAGTTTTTGCTGGAGACCAGCAGGAGTAAAAAGATTGAAGTTTAGCTGGGGTCTATGTTAGCCAGATGGTTCTAACCACTGGTGAGAAATTTGTCTAACAGTTTTGTCATTTGGCAGCAATGATGGAGCTGATCTCAGTCATTCAGGGGAAAACTTGTAACTCTCCTGGTCTAGTGGGAGGTGAGGGAAATGCCAGGAAAGTTAGAAAGCTCACACCCCTGGTGGAGAAGCAATGTCCAATAGCATTTTGCTTCTTGTTTTTCCCCCCTTCCAAACTATAACCAGAGAAAGAGAGAACACACAGTGGAATATCTAAGAAGTGCCAGGGAAATCTGTTTTGCTGCTGGAAGATCAAGAATGCTGAAGCAGGAGGCCTGAAACAGAAAACTGGTGAAAAAAATAAACAAAACAATTTATTCTAAGTGTACTTCTTGGCTCTTTTCTTTCTCCTTGAGAATAATGTTCTAAGAGGAAGTGACTGGTGAGTGCTAATTGAGCAGTACTTTGAGTATCTATTTACTATACATAGTTCAAAAGGAGTAGAGATCACAGTAGGTTGCAGCCACTGAGGGAAGAGTGACTAGAACTTGATCTTCAAGGATGGGTAGAATTCCCACCAAGTGGTAAGGAGAGGAACAGGTGAGACTTGCTAGGTGGAGGAAGATGCCATGTACAAAGGAAGCAGAAAGCACAAGGCCATTATTACTCCTAGTTTTAGCAGACAGAAAAGGCTCAGATAGACTAAGTAAGTTGTCTAAGAATACACAGCTCATGTTACTATATAGTGGAATTTAAAGTAAAGCTACTAGATGCAAAAGCCTACATTTCTTCCCTTAGAAAAAAGAGAAAAAGAAAAGAAGAAAGGACTGGTGTCTTGCGACACTACCCTGGGCACTGAATGCTCTTCTTGGGTCATAGGTCTGAGCTATTACTTCACAGACAGGCATCTCTCTGGCTTGCTGGCAACTCTGGCTGCCCCACCAACCTCCGGGAACTGTAGCCCTACAGAGAGATACAGATAAGCTGAAAAACAAGCAGAAAAAGTAGCTATACCCCTAATACCCCATCTATGATACGACTCTCCTCTGTCAGACCAGTGAGGGCATCCCAACCGCACCTATCAAACTGCAGGACCAGTCTTCAATGGTGGTACCCTGGGGACTCAAAGGCAGTAGATTCATCCGATTCAAGTGCTCTCTCCACTTGATGTCTGAAAGAGGACAAACCCACAAAGCGCCCCACTCTTGGGTTGAATCTGTACCTGCCATTATTAGAAACTACGGAGGAAGAAAAGTATGGAAACTGCTTCCTAGCATAGACTCAATTTATTAAACAAAACATGTGATCACATTTGTAAGTTTGTGAAGGTTGCACCACTCACACAAGTTTTGCTGTCTGCCTAACACATAAATATTCCATTTTTGATTATTTTTGTGCTTCATCTAGATAATTACATCCAATCTCTCACTTTATCATCTCCCTGTTATACTACTCTGAGGGGGAAAAAAAGGGGGGGAGTGATGATATTTTTCTTCTAAAATGTATTGAGGGAGAGGAAAGCACCTCTCAGCCTCCAGGAATTTGTCTGGTACTATCAGCTAGGCCTTGGGGCTCTCCTGTTGAATATCAACAATTCCAAAGAACCAGCATCAGACAAGGCTGCTCTGTGACCATGATGGGTCAGGACAATAAAAATAAAGTCCACTCCATCGTGAATGTCTGCACACAGTCATAACATAAACATTGTGCAAGCCACAGAAATTAACTAAACATCCTTCTAACCTGCCTGGTATGAGTGACTGGGCATCTTTGCCAGTGATAGCCTATCTTCCACCTAGTCTTCTCTCCTTTTAGGTTATATTTATTAAGATACCCAATCATAGAATTACTGTTTCTTGACAACATCCAATCCTAGGTACAACTCCACTTCCTACAACTCTCCCCAAATCACTTAACACAAACCCAAATCCTATAATGTGGAGACACCCTAAGTTCCCCATGGTATGCATTTTTCCTTTTTGCCATGAGTATTAAACCCAATTTGTCCACTCACAAGCATGTTTCTGGTGGTCTTTGGTTGGACAGCACTGGCAGTATTTTATCCTATATCTAAGTAAAATACTAAATACATATGTACCATTACTTATATGATCGTGTGACTTTAAGAATGATAGGAAGTCACATGAACACCTGATGTACATTGATATATGGCCAGCATTTACCAACTAATTAAGCACTACTTTTTATCATTTCATTGCTTTTTAAAATATTATTTAATGTATTACATATTAAACATGTATAGTCACCCCCAGATTCTCCTGGATCTATCCAGACAGAAGTTTGGTTTGCTTATTTTAAAGAAGAGTTCTACATAGGTGGGTGATCATATGTAGCTCAAATACCAGCTCCCTGCCTTACTTAGGAAGCATGAGCTCATGGGGAACACTTATAGTGTATAGTACAGGTTGGACACAGCACTTCATATGGTTAGAAGACTCAGATGATAGACTCATCCTGCAGAAGCAGGAGCCCACAGATCCTATCAGAGTCTTTGTGCTTATATTATGTCAACTCCTGTTCCATTTTCTCCCATCTAGGTAAAGTCTACAGACAACATTTTTGTTCAGATGGATTGTTTGTAGAAACTGGAGAAGGGCCAAGTTTTGCCTCTGAGTTCATTCCATAAATCATGGAATAGTCTTTGGGTTTTCAGAGGCTACAGAATCAGTGATGTATTTTGGTCTAATTTTATCTGGATCATGAGAGGGAAGAGAAGCTTTCTGTTGACATCTGGGTTGTACACATAATCGAAAAATAAGTTGAAACTTTTTGAACTACAGTGGAGAATGGAAGTGGCTGTAACTATAGAATGGAGGTGTGTGGGGTTTTTTAAATTTAAATTCAATTAATTGACACAAAATGTATTATTTGTTTCTGGGGTTACACTATGGACTTTTTGAGGATGGGCTGTTTTTCCAGTCCTTGCTCCTCAAAGTGGGGTTCAAGGTACAACAGCATTGGCATCACCTAGATGCTTTTTAGAAACAGGAATTCCAGTCAACCCCAAGATCAACCCTGCACAAACCACCGACCTACTGAATGAGAATCTGCATTTGAATAAAGCTCTTGATTCTTTGTAAACACAATGAGAAGCACTGAGTCTAGTACTAAATCTCACTCATACTTGAAGGAGGCAAAGAACAGAAAGAAGGAAGGCAGGCCATCTTATTTTGAAAGCTCTTATGCTAGATTATCAATAAATGAGGATTCGAGATCTTTAAACACAAGGAGATAATAAAGAAAATATTTTTAATTCAAATTCATAAGTGTTATGTAGTCCATGACATGTTCTTTTTATTCCATTTGTTCTCTAATATCTCATATTATTGTCACAAAATTTCTCCCAACTAATTTTTTTTAACAAAAATTCTATTATGGATGAAATCATCTTTTTCTATTATTTAATTTGACATATGCTGCCAACTTAGACCTCAAAAATAAGGGCATCAGTATTCTCTCTTTCTTAGCTATTCAGATCAGCATTGCAGTTTTTTCATATTATTTCCCTTTGGTTTATGTTTTTAAGGTGCTATTGTCGTTAATATTCTCCCCTGGCGTTGGGCACCAACTTTCATTCATTTTGTTTTGGTAGGAAATAAGTTGCCAAAAATAAACTGTATTAAGTCAATATTCACTTTGTAATTTTGGCTCCCTTAACAGTGTGAAGTAAAATTATAAGCGCCCTTCAAGATTGTTTACAGGCTTTGGTAAAATTTAAGAAATGCTAGAGGTCACAATGACATTTGGTAATGAACCTTGTGCCGGAGCAGTCCTGTTGATATAAGTACTTTGAGAATTCTAAGTGCTATGCCGGCTATCATCCTCCTGACCAAAGATAAGAGAATGTTGGAAGTGCTCCCATTCCGATGACCTCAGGAACACAATAAACAGAGAGCACTAGCCTGCTGGGGTAAAGATTTATTTAAATTTAATTGCACTTCACTTCAATGTTTGCTGAAGAGCAAGAAGTTCCCCAAGATATCCAACTATTAACTACAATAGTTTTGTTTATTTACAGGAAATAAAAATTATGTGAGGACCACGCACCATAGAAATAATATTTGTTATAGGAAATTATTTTTTCACTGAATCTGTAGGATATTTATTATTTAAATGTTACTTAAACCATTTAATTAATAGATTTTTTAGTATTTAAATTTACACTGCTCAGCATTCTGTAAATGAACCCACCAGACTTGTACAGATACCTTACCTCAATATTTCATGTGAATGGTCTCATTAGTCATACTCCAGCCTTAACTTTCCCCCAACAGTCTGCTCTGTAAAAAGGGCCCCAAATAGATACAATTCCAAACACACCAGAAAGCCTCATTCTTCCACAGAGCCATAGTTAGGCAATTGGTTATTTATTTATCAAGTTATTTGATATTTATTTATCAAGTTATTTATCATTAACTCATAAGACTTTCCTTCCCTACAATTAAATAATATTTTTAAACACCAGCTTGAAAATAATATGTTCTGAGGGGAGAAGAAAGGAGAGGTTAAAAAGTATAACATAAGGTGTTTAAAATGTTTTAGAACAACCTTTTAAATCCAATATTCTAAAGCCAGAGAGGGTTGTTTCTTCCTTTTGGGGGCAATGAATCCAAAAGGGGTCCAGCAAGGGGTTTCCCTCATTATTTTCCTTCTGAAAGCTCATATTCTTTATATTAATCTACTGTTAAAACAGTCATTGGGAGCACACATTCATATGGTTTTATCTTAAGTAAACTTTTTTTGATGTATAGCATCCCTAAGTTTGTACAAATCACATCAATTTTACCAAATGAACTTACCCATGTTACCAGCACTGAGATCAAGAGACAGAACATTGCCAGAATCCCAGAAGCTTCCATCCTACCCCCTCCCTTTTACCGAGGCCCCATCCCTCTCCAAGGTAACTGTTAACATCATAGATTAGTTTTGACTTGTTTTGAAATTTATGTAAGTGGAATTATATGGCATTAACTCTAAATATCTGTCTTCTTTCACTCAACAATAACAGGAGTTCACAGGATTCACCCATATTATTCCTTGTAATTGTAGTTCATACATTTTCATTGCTATGTAGTATTCCATTGTGGGAATAGATGGGGAATGGGTTTCCATTCTAGTATTGATGACATTTGGGTTGTTTCCAGTTTGGGCTATTATGAATCATGCTGCTACATATATGGTTTCAAAGCCAAGGCAATATAATCAGTTTGAATAAAGAAAAGTTTGTCAGATACTTTCCTTTCCATCATTATTTTCCTCTAAAAAAGTGAAGCTATTAGATTAGAGCAGAGTTGAACCTCAGAGGCTAACATTCTATAATCCTACAATATCTTTCTTACTAATAATTTTTCTTTTCATAAAAAGTAGTCAGCTTATCAACTGCATTAGTTTCTATTGCTGCTATAACAAATTACCACAAATCTGGTGGCTGAAACCAACACGAATTTATTCTGTTACAGTTCTGGAGGTGGGAAGTCCAGAATGGGTCTTAAGGAGCTAAAATAAAGGCACTGGTAAGGCTGCATTCCTTCTGGAGGTTCTAGGAGAGACTATTCCTTACTTCTTTCAGCTTCTAGAGGCTGCCCATGTTCTTCAATTCACAGCCTCTGACTGGTAATCCCATTCCTATCATCTGTGCCTCTAGTCACATCCACTGCCTCTTCCTTTATTTATGATGAGGTTATGTCCTGATAAGCCCATCATAAATTGAAAATAATATAAGTAAAAAATGTGCTTAATACACCCTAACCTATTGCATATCATATCTCAGCCTGGCCTACCCTGAAAGTACTCAGAACACCATCATTAGTCTACAATTGAGTAAAACCATCTCACACAAAGCCTATTTTGTAATAAAGTGGTGAATATCTCATGTATTGAATACTGTACTGAAAGTAAGGAATAGAATGGCTGAATGGGTACAAAATGGTTTTAAGTGTATTGGTTGTTTACCCTCATGATCACGTGGCTGACTGGGAGCTGGGGCTACCATTGCCCAGCATCGTAAGAGAGGATCAGACTGCATGTCACTAGCCTGGGAAAAGATCAAAATTCAGAATTCAAAGCACAGTTTCTACTGAATGCATATTGCTTTCACACCATTGTAAGGTTGAAAAATTGTAAGTTGAACCACTGTGAGTCAGGGACCATCTGTAACTTAAGAACTCTTATGATTACATTGGATCCATCTGCATAATCCTATATAATCAAGATCCTTAGTCACATCTGCAAAGCTCCTTTTGCTATGTAAAGTAACATTCACAGATTACAGGGATTAGGGCATAGACACCTTTGGAGGGCCATTATCAGCCTACCACAAAAACCCTCTGAAATTATGTTCAGTTCCCCATTCCTCAGTACATTTTGCTCTTCCCACTCACTGAAGGAAAGCAGAAATTCAATGTGCTTGGATTCTGTGAATTCAACTCAAAAACCATTTATAACGTAAATTCCTGGAGAATAGAGAGTGACAAGTAATATTTCTCTTTCAGTACCAGCCCCGTGCCTGGGCATTCAGGGACTATTGGTTGGTTAAATGAATTCATAAAGGACTATTCCCTACATCTTTACATCTCCCTGGTAGGTGAGAAGCAGCCATGTTACACTCATGGACCTGGGGATGGGTATCTGAAGCTGTGGTTTTACTTCATATGCTGGTCTTAACCTCATCTGATGAATGAGGTGGCTGGCACAGGTAGTATGTAGAGCACCTGGCCACCACTAGCATTCCTTTTGAGTGGAAACAATACTGATGATATACTATAAAGTGAAAAGAGGAAAATTCAAAATTCTGTAAATGGTATGATTCAAACTGACTGTAAAATTATGTACCATACTAACGGGGAAATTGGGTTTGGGGTACATGGGCACAGTACTATCTTCACAATATTTCAGTAAATTTAAGCTGTTCAAAGTTTATTTTTTAAAAGTTGTTTGATCATGAGATTGGATTATAAACTCCTTGAGGGTAAGGACCATCTTCTTCCTCATATTTATTTACATAAAGCCTAAGACAATGCTTCAACAGAAGAACTAATAAGTGTTGATATGTAAGAGAAAGTATTTTTGTGGATTTAAGATTACTATAGACATAGCATCTAATAGTCATTAGAACTGTGGTGTAAGCTTTGTTATATGTAAAGGCCAACTAGGCCTGATGAAATCACTGGTCATCAAGGAAAGGAGTCAGGAAGTAGGTTTCAAAGTTTGTAGCTTTTAAAGGGAAGCATCAGAATGAAGAGTGAAGGAGCCCCAAAAATGATACATGTAATTTGGACAAGCATGTTTAGTTATTATTTTATATTTAGAAAAAAAATTTTAATCCTGTATACAGGATTCTCAGTAGGTATGGAGATGGACGTTGGAGGGTATATAGAGTATAAACATCCCAATCTGGGCACATATACAAGACTGCTTGAAAAATATGATGTCATCGTGTGTGGGTATTTAATGTTTGAGAAACAGTGGACTAAATCACTGGGTTTCCCATTAAAATCACATTATTATTATAGAAATAAAGCTAATCATTGAACATCAATTACCATGAACCTCATTGTCTCCAAATCCACTGATTAGCCCTAAACTGCTTAACTTAATTCCAATCCCAAATGATTATCTGTATAAAAGCTTAGGTGATGACAAAAAAAATGCATAAAAAAAGTTACACTAAGGTAACATTTAAAAAAATTACTCATGGTCATTTTTATGTGGCTAGATCATGGATCCCATTTCTTTCTCTTTTATTTTAGTAAGCAGGTTTTGCTTCTATGATGAAAATAAAATTAACATTTTTAAAGTATTTTTAAGAGTCTACAAAAAAAGATTTTTTGTTGGCTTGTACTGTAAGCAATTAATATTACAAATATTCTATATGCTCATGAACATGTGTAATTAGAATTATTCAATTATTTAATTATTCAATTATTTAAAGAAATTTAAAGAAAAAATTAAAAATTATTTAATTCAATTATTTAATTATTCAATTATTTAAAGATTTCTTGATTTCCCCTGCACCCCTCTCTTAAAAATATTCCTTCCTTGGTCTTCCCCACCTCAGGATGTAAGACCATCCTCTCCTTTTCTCAAGCCAAAATCATAGAAAATCATCATTTATCAGGCTTTTTTCTTTACCTCCTCCTGAATCCATCAATAACCACTGTCAACTCTACTTCTAAAATATACCCTGAATTTGTTCATTTCTCTCCATCTCTACTGTCAGCACTTTAGTCTGAGCCAGCATTTTACAAAAACTGTGAGTTGCAACCCATTGATAAGTTATGAAATCAGTTTAGTAGGTGACAGCCAGGATTTCTTGTTTTATGATGAAATCGAATAGCAATCTCTGAGTGCATCACTCACGGTTAAGGGGATTGTCTCATGAAGTTTTTGATTATGCATATGTGTTTATATACAGAGTCACCACATAAAATATGTGCCTTCTTGGGTATTGTGCTAAAAAATGTTTGAGAGCCTGCACATAAGCCCACATCATTTTCCCCCTGGACTGCTTAAAATCTGAAATGCTTATTCTAAGCATGATGAGAAGCCAAGACCTTACAACGGCCTAACAACCCAGTGTGAACTGTGCCTGCTTACCTCTCTGACCACATCGTCTCTCTTTCCTCCTCTCACTAACCATATTCCAGTCACAGTGGCTTCCTTTATGTGAAACATAACAAAGGACCTCCACCTCGGGAACTTTGCACCTGCTATTGCCCCTGCCTAGCAGGCTCATTACAACGCTTGCAGGTTCCTCCTGGTCTTAGTCTGAGGGTCATCTCCACAAACTGGCCTTTCTAAAATGACTTCCAATCCCCACTGTCTTTTATTTCTTTCCTAGCACTCATTATTACCTGAAATTACCTTGTATATTTTTTTGCTTGCTTCCTTCCTTCCTACCTTCCTTCCTCTCTCTCTCTTCCTCCCTCCCTCCCTTTCTTTTTCTTTCCTTTTCTTTCTTCCTTCCTTCCTTTTCTTCATTTTTCTTTTCTTCTTTCTTTCTTTCTTGCTTGCTTGCTTGTTTACTATTGTTCTCCAGTGGCTAGAATATAAGTTCTAGAGAGCAGAACCTTCCTTGTCTACCTTGTTCACTGATGTCCTCCAGAGCCTAAAATAGAGCCTGGCACATAGTAAGTGCTGACTCGATGTTTTCTGATTATGTGATTTACTAGACGTGAAACACTATGCTAGAACCGGGGTCATAGGAAAGACACACCCACAGAGTCACTTGACATATATATGCTTCCCTGCTTCTTACCTCTCCCTTCCAGCTTCCTGTGGGGAAGGACTTGACAGTTTTGTTCACCATTTATATCGATTTATATCGTCTGCTTGCATGGTACCTGATACCTAAAGCATCAATGTTTTTAAAGTGAATGACTGATTCCATGAATTTGTGGTGGCTCCAGTTACACAGAGTTGAATGATTTTCCAGCAGGTTTCTGGAGCCTGAGTTAAACATACAAAATGTAGGCATTTGGTTAGATCTGGAGTAAGGATATTTAACAGTTGAAGCTGGTGTCCTGAAAGGGATGGACAGTGGGGAGTAGATTTTTTTATGGCTTCACACTTAGATGCCTTTCTAAAAAGAATGGCCCAAAGTTACAGAAGTTTTTAGTTAAGTCACTTGAAAAGAACAAAAATAATATACTGGCACATCCATTTTCTTACTCCATTCTTTAGAATGTAAATCCCAATTAGCATTTATTTTTACTAATTAGAATGCTAAGGAATCATTCACATTTTCCCCCAGAGCAATGCAGATTTACTTATTTCATTATTTTTCTTCTTGACATGGTGTCTTAGAGAATTCATCTACTGACTGTAAAAACTGGAGTGGATCTTTACTCTAGATAATTCCTTTATCAGACAGCCAAAGACCAGTGAGGTTACAGGAAACAACTAAGTGTACCACCCAACCAAGTCACAGACAACAAATGTCAGAATAGTTTCCCCATCCCAGTTCATCCTGGCCTTGACGTTGCACAGAGCCCACCAGATAACCCTAGCAGGCCATGTTTAAAGTCACTAAGAACACAGAACTCTTATGGCAAGTCTGATACCCAGTATTGAGTCAACCAAGGTAATTGACCCATTAGTGGTAGACTGGCTTCTCAAGATAATTGGAGGGTTCAGAGGTTTTGTTTTGGTGAAAAAGGAATAAATAACTTATGTTTACATTTTCATTAGTCATCCCCTTTCCTTTCTGATTATATTTTCTTGTGGGGAAATAAAGAAAATGGGTTCCATTTTTGGATACCATGATCAAGATGTTTATATCTTTCAAAGGTTAACACTAGGAAGAGTATTTAAAAAATGAACTTGGCTTCAAGTATAGTGGGAAAGTACATCATTAAAACTTTATCTCTTTCCCTGAAGAATCTTGAAGCTCTCAGCAAATATTACACTCAGACTCTTTTGGCTAGGTTCATCGATTGCAAGTGATATCATCTCCTCTCACGGCAAGGGGCCTTACTCAAGGGCACATAGTCACAATCAAAGTTAGAATTTAAGCCACCTCGAAAATTGTATGCAACTGAAACCAATATTCTAGAATTGCTGTCTGACAGGATTGCTGTTCCTGGCCTGCCATAACCCGGGCTATACCCCAAACTTGATTCTAATTACTCTTCTCATAGAAAAGAAAAGGGGCCTTCAACTTCACTCAGTTGCACTCCTCACCTTACAGATGAAAAAAAAAAAAAAATGCCAAGAAGGTGAAAACACTTCCCTAAACTAATCACTAGTAGGTGGTGAGCTGGAACTGAAATCAAGGTTTTCAGATTCCCAGATGAAGTCTTTCCACCATGTTACTCAAAATAACAAAGTCTGTGCAGAAGCCTGAGGAGGGCTGAGCTCCCACTACTTGCCCCAGCCAGTGGAGGTGGCTATACTAATTTTTTTGAGTGAAAACATAACAGCTTGGCTATGGCCACAGAAGCTTCTCCAGGACACAAAGGTCTGGGATCTAGGCTCAGTCAAGAATGAATTTATTTATCCTGGTTGTTCCAGGAACTCACTTGGCAATCTAGCCAGTGCTTAATAAATATTAACATGATTTGGGGCGCCCAGGTGGCTCAGTTGGCTAAGCATGTGACTCTTGATTTTGGCTCGGATCATGATCTCAGGGTCATGAGATTCGAGCCCTCCATGAGGCTCCACACTCAGCATGGAATCTGCTTTTCCCTCTTCCTCTGCCCCCCCCTTGCTCTATCACATAAATAAATAAATAAAATCTTTAGAAATATATATATATATATATATATATATATATATATATATATTAACATGATTTAATATTCTTCTCAACTCTACCTGAATGTGTTTTTTGTCTTGTTTTGTTTATATGGAGAAGAATCAATTCTCTTAATATGTGTCTTGAGGATAAAGTAGGTGACAGATCTGTGAAAGGCAAGGGCCTCCAGGCTTGAGGCATAGCAAGTATAAGGGCATGCAGCTTGGATGCAGCATCCACCTGCTGAATGTTGGATGGATAGGATGGGGTAAAATCACTGAGAATTTTAAATCTGGTTGATGGAGTTTAGACTTGGGAGTAGAGTATTCTATTCAGAATGTTCATAAATTCTGAGCGGGGCTGTGACACATTTAGGATGTGTTTGAAAATGAGTCAGGCAGTAACGTGTGTGACAGATGGGCAGGGAGAGACTATGAAGTGGGAAAGGCCTATTAGGAGACTGTATGGCAGTTGAAGAAGGAATGTTTTAGAGTGCTTCTCCATTTCACCTTTCTAGCAATTCAGACACAGAAACTGGAGACCTAACACATTCGTGGCAGCCTGGCTGCACCTGCTCCAGGTTACACAGGCTTCTGCTCCCTGCTTTGAACTTTGCCCCCCTCAACCCCCACCATCCAATGACCACCTCACCTTGGCAGTCAAACCACCACCACCCGCCCCCGATGCAAGGCTGCAGTTTTCTCCGTCTGCAGCAGTCTCCAACTACTAGACCTGCAGCCAGACTCCCCAGATGCCCTTCTGTGGGCATCATCTCTAGACTTTGCCTGAGATCTCTGACTAGAGAAGGCTGGGCTGACACCATGGGCAGCACTGAGTCATGAGGACAGAGAGCAGATCTGAAAGGGCTGTGGGGAAACCATGGGTCAGTGACAGGAACCTGGAATACACAGATGCAAGAGGTCAAGGCAAGACCATGGTTCAGAAATGAGAAAAACCGATGGAAGCTACAACCATGAGGCACTTTGAGAGAGACTTTTCCTTTCCCCAAGAATGAATTCTTCACATGGCCATTATGTTAAAAGTCTACCACAGGCTCCACTCTGCTTTCCTAACTACTGTACCTTAACCTTTCCTCATTTATAGAATGCCTGAAACCCTGACTTCCCTCTTTCCTCTTGTCTACAGTAGCCCCTTAAGAGCTACCACCATTCTCCAACCTCCCATTGAGTCCTCTGCTCCCCATGTTCTGACATCACATCTAGTGGCATCTGTCACCTTTCAGTTCCACAGTATTATTCGTGAGTTACATTCGGTTTTCTAAATCCTTCTGGTTCTCTCTTTGCAATATTTAGCAGATCTGGCCCTTGTGTTTTTCCTCCTTGTCCAAGGCCATGCATCACTTTTTAACCACTGCAGTTGCTTGACCAATTTCTCCATCCCTAGCCTATTTCCGTACTCCCATTCACCTGACACTGAGAATCTCCCTCAGATGCCAGTCCAATCATATTACTAAGCCATGAAGCTACACTTGCTGCTCCATTCTAATTGCTGTGTTTCAAGTTAAAGCTCTTACTCATAGGTTGGAAGAGTTGTAAGGAATGTTGGAGATAACAAAACTAAGACTCACAGAGATTAGGATACGTCTTCACAGGTACTTTGGACTCTTGGCCACTCTACTCTCTGCAAATTGCTCTTTTCTAATTTACAATTCAAACAAAATCCTACCCCCTTGTGCCACTTCCATTCATTCATCCTTTTTGTCCACAGCACGGAATACTTTTATTTATTTTTTAAGGATTTTTAAAAAATTTTATTTGACAGAGAGCACAAGCAGAGGAAACAGCAGATAGAGGAAGAAGCAGGCCCCCTGATGAGCAAGGAGCCTGATGCGGATTCCGGACTCCATCCCAGACCCCTGGGCTCATGACGTGAGCCAAAGGCAGACGCTTAACGACTGAGCCAGGCAGGCATCCCCACAGCATACTTTTAAAACTGCTCACTTCATCTGCTAAAACCTCTCATGATGAGCCTGACAACACAGATTATTCCACAAAACTTAACTGTTGGGCCTAGCTGGTTGTTTTTTGTTTGTTTGTTTGTTTGTTTGTTTAACTATAACAGACCAAGACTTGGGATATTCCACAGACTCAAGCTGCCCGCTAGAATCACTGCTCCGTGGGGGTGCCCCCTCATTCCTGCCTGTATGGAGGCATCTGTCAGCACTGGGTGAAAACACTGCCACGAGAGACAAATGACAGATCTGTCATACCATTACCTGCATATATACACATACATATATAAAGACAATTCCATACGATTTCACTCAAATGTGGCATTTAAGAAACCAAACAAATGGTTACTGGAGGGGAGGAGGGGGGTGGGATGGGATAAATGTGATGGGGATTAAGCTCATCACTTAGGATGAGCCTTGGGTGTTGTATGTAAGTGATGAATCACCAAATTCTAACCAGAAACCAGTATTGCACTGCATGTTAACTAACTGGAATTTAAACAAAAAGTGAAGAAAAAAGGCATATATAATGAATGTTTACATTGCATTTTAATAAATTCTTATAATGGTACAGGAATTTCATTACATTATTTTTGGTAAGTTCATGTCACCCAAAATGCAACGTTTACATATGTAGCATTTTCTTTTTTTTTTCTCTGTGATTTTTATTCTTTTCTTACTTTGTTTTATCTTTCCTTTTCTCTGCCATCCCAAATTTCTATCTATCCTTGAACTTTATCCATAGAAATGCAGCCCATCATCCATATTGCCCTTCGTTTCTCCCTGTAAGTCCCCTTCTTAGAAAGTTCTGCTCAAGTAATTTCTCAAATGGTATAATCAAAAATTTGTTGAGATGACAAGACTAGATGTGGCGGAATTTAGCTGAGGGTAGATGAAAAGAGGAAGAGGCTTTTTAGCCAATGCAGAGTCAAGCTCCAAGCCTAGGAGCACTGTGCCATAAGCAACAATGAGCTACTCAAGCAGATGTGGTGTGCATATAGGCCTTATTTGAAGAGTCCCACTTGTGAGAAGCATCTAGGAACAGATGATAAGTTACTACAATGGGGAAAATTGCAAATCTGCCAACTTGCTTATTTTGTGCATGTTTAAGTACCATCGACAGGGAGAGAATGAAATCACTTAACTTTGGTAAAGACTAGGAAATAAAGGGTAGCTCATCTTTGAGACAGCCTGAGGTGTAAGAGAGAACACCCATTTACACTTGCTTAGAGGGGTTCTGAATCCTTGTAATTTTACCTGTGGCCTCTCTCCACGAACAGCTGTGGCTGCTATTTTAATTTTGAAATTCAGCTGTTCCTTTGCCAGTCTTGACACAACATTTTAGGCATGTTCTGAAGCATGACTCATGATACGCCTGTAAAGGCCAAATCACTTCAGTATTCTAGGCAATTAGCTCTCTGCTTCCGATCCACTGGATATTCTCGGACCAAGATGCAAGATGAAGACCACGGACAATTTAAGAAGGGAAGAATTCCAACCAAGACATTAGGCAAAAAACATTCAAGACCATATGAGAGGTCTAAAGGACACGGGGAAGCAGATTAAAAACATAACTGCCGAAGTCTTACTTAATCTAAAAGAGTGTATTGATTAGATAGCACCATCCCTCCCATCAACAAGCATGACTACAGTGTTTGCTATGCCTCCTGGTTTGTTACATGGCAGGGACCCCAAGGACAAAAGGGAGGAAAGAGGGTAAACAAACTCTATAAACATCTTGAAGAATAAATATTAGCTTTTGGATTCAAATGCTAGGAGAGATGACTTGAGGAAAGTAATTTTTATCATCTATTCATTAATTGTGGTTATAGTGTACACCTTGCAGACTCAAACTTTTGCACTAAATGATTGTGATTTTATTTTATTTTTTTTTTCACAAAATACAAAGCTTTGTACCACATTAGTGTTCTAACACAGGAAAATCTCAAGATTTTCATTGGGAGGAGGGATATTTTTATACATATAGGACTGACTTTATACATATTCTTAAAATTAATATTAAATAAAATGTCAGGACAAAGGAATGCCAACCTTGTAGAACATGCAGATTATTGCTTAGAACTTGCATATACTTTAAACTGACACACATACAAAGAATACAGACATTTTTAAATTTTAAGGGAATTACCTAGAGATATTCATTAATCCCATTCAAATTAAGCACAACCAGAGACCAAGAATACTAAATTGCTATTTTAATTGCTGATAAATCTGAATAACACTGATTTATAAATTACCAAGTCCCACATTTTATAAATAAGACAAAGTTCTTCATTCAGCCTTACAGAAATAAATTAGGAGATGTGTTCTCAAAATGTTAAATGTATTTTGAAAGACTTCCAAAATCTTTATAACAATTAAATAGTAAGGTTGTATATTCCCAGAAAAAAAATGTGTATATCACTAGAGCTATCACATTTGCTGCAATTTTCAAGCGGCTTTTTCAAATGAAATCTATGTCTAAAAGTTATTACAAATTCTAATAATTACCAAAAAAAACCTTATAACGCATCCTAGTTACAAGTTAGTAACAAGAGTATTATCTATGCAAAAATTCCTTAAGTAAAAAGCAGACATAATTATAATCGAAGCAAACCAAGCAAGAAACAGAAAAATATATAGCATATTTTAGGCTTCATTAATCAAGAAGTAGCAAATATCTAATGCATACTTAATTACAGAGTTATGTAAAGACAGAAAGAAAAAAAATATACAGATGATGATTAATGAGTTTTCAGCCAGAGGTATTATATCTTTAAGATTTAGAAATACTTCTCATTGTTTTTGGTCTTAAATATAGGGCCTGATACCGAAACTGTCTAGTTTGCTGTAGACATTTTCAGTGCAAACAAATGGTTTATGGTATAACCAACAAGGGAGCCAGTGTAAACATTTTCAATGCAAACAAACCAATCTTTAGCAGCTAGCCTTCAGTTCTCCATTGCTATCCAAAATATCTTCAAATAAAGGTACAACTTACTACCAAGGCTGGTAGGGGCAGTTTGAGGTCTGGGCTAGAAAGGAATAGGGCTCAAGTCCTTGGGTATTACATTCGTAAAACATGCTGAGTAATCCACTTGCTGATAAGTTAAAAGAAACATGACCATAACTAAACCAGCTCAATTAAAGAGCAGGACTCAGGAATGCTGCCACAGACCAGCAGCCCCTCCTCCTAACAGCCTCGTAACAGAGCTACGTCCATTTGTTCTGCTGCCAAGGGGACTAAGAAAGAACATTTAGATAATTTACAGGCCTACAATGAATCCCTCAGTGAAACACATATACAGCTCTTACTGCTAAGCCAGTTTAAGAAAAAGACTACAGATGTTTCTCAATAAAACCAGACCCTTATTAGCCTTGTTTCATCTCATAACAAGTATTATTAAATACTAAATAGCTTCCGATAGCCTCTTAGCAATTATGGTTTGCTGAACTCTACTTAAACTTACTGCAGTGCTCCCCCCCCCCCCCCCCAATGGAAGAACATACTTGAAAACTCTGAAGTTTGCCACAATGGACCAGAAAGCTTATGGGTATGGGGAAGGTGCTGACACAAGGGATGGAGGTGCTGGTAAAATCTTAAGGGTGTTAGGAGGACAAGTTAGAAGGGCTGGAAGGATTCAGAGAAAAACTTGTAGGTGAGTGGGGGGCATCATGCCTTTTAAGGGAAAATCAGTCGTGGCGTCTCCAACTCCAGGCGCTGCTGGCTTCTCACTGTTCTCACACAGACCCCCATGTACTTCTTGTGAAAAATCCCTTGCAGGAGCTTTAGTGTGCCTGTGGTCAACCAAGCTGTGGTTAAGGCTGGATGGTTTGTGTGTGTGCCCAAGGTTTCTAGACACAGGAGGGGTCTCGCTGCTGTGCTGGATAGTACCTAGGGAGAAACACTGTGCCACATTTCTGACAAAATTGTAGGAGTTTGCTTCTTCTGGAACCCAAGACACACAAACACATAGTGCTCCATGAAGTATAACTGATGAGGCCAACAATGACATGGATTTCTCAATTTTCAAGCGACAGACTCAACCACTGAAAGCCAATTTGTATGTTTATTTCCATATTGAAGTTAAGAGTAACCTAGAAACTGAAATTTATTCAAACATTTATTTTAATAGTGCCTTTCGGGACATGTTTATTTCCCTTAAAAATGAAAGAGAACAAATATGAGTATGACAACGCTTTCCCCTTGATATCTCCACAACAAGACTGTTTCTAACGCATGATGACAAATGGTGTAACCAACCATAAAACTGGCCCTTCACGTCCATGAAGAACTGTTCTCCAAACACCCAATGCACCTCACAGAAAGTGTACAATCTAAAAACTCACACCTCCACAAAAAGTTGAGTCAAACAGATTAAAACTTAGAAAAGAATTTGATTCAAACACCTATAAATGAGGCAGTTTTTAAAACCAGACCTTTACAATCGTACTGGGGCATCCACGGTATATCAGTCACCCTCAGGAATGGTGAAGACATTATTATTTCTCTAAACATAGCACTAACCCATGAAACAACAAAACTAAACAGCTGGAATAAAAATTGCGTCTTAACCTACTGTAAGGTATCAAGACACAACTTACGCAGGAGTTAATTTTTTTGCACTCATATATGACTTCATTTTGAATTTTAAATAAATGCAAACAATACTCACTAGAAGGATTTCAGAGACAAGAATGCAAATTCTACAAATTCAAGCTCATAATTTTTAAATTTTCCCAAACAAAATATCAGATGCAGAATCCATGATCTTGCATGCTATTTAGTTGATTTTCATTCACTTTCAAAATTTTGTAAGAATTGTTATTTTTTAGCCTACTACACATTCAAAGAACATCTTTATAGTTATAGGTTGTCACTAATCTTTTTCTATAAAAATAGAGCTGCTTAAAAATTTATACCAATTTGCTTTTATTTGCTACAAATATTTTAATAGTTGTTAAATTCAGAATGCCTAATAGAATCATTTAAATTAATCTGTGTAGTCAAAATACTTGATATGTAAAATGTCTAGCAAAAGTTTGTCATTTAATAAATGAAAAATTCATCGTTTAATAAATGACATGTTCTGTCTTTAACTCCTTGTATCTTAGGTAGGTGGATACAATCACAGAACAGTGAAGTATAGCTCCTATAAAGATATGACTTAAAGTAGTATGGCAGTTGATAGTGTCTTTTCCATTTCATGCGTGTTGTACAAGGAAATATGTAGCTTCTACTTTTGGATATTGAATGTGGACGTTGAATTAGCTGTGATGCAGTCAGCATAAAATAAGAATTGCTGACTAAGGGGATAATGAACTTTAGTTCAAAACACTGATATTTTAAACACTTGTTTTGTGAGCAACTATACTAATGAAAAGTGCTATCAGTGAAAGTAAAAATAAAGTTTTAAGCATGAAATAGCAACTATAAAAACTGAAACTGCTATATGGAAACTCACTGATGAGTGAGTTTTATATTACGATACATTGCAATATATTGCTTTATATTGTCTTCATTTTGATGGTGGGTTTAAAATCTGTGTTCAGAAACTATAGAAATATCCCAAGAGTCAAAAATATTTATTTCAAGTTTTGTTTCTTTTTAAAGGAATTTCCAAAATAGTTTTCTAATATAAATGTTTTCCTTTTAAAAATCCAGTTTTCTTGCAAAAG
This sequence comes from Mustela nigripes, assembly GCF_022355385.1. Lineage (NCBI taxonomy): Eukaryota > Metazoa > Chordata > Mammalia > Carnivora > Mustelidae > Mustela > Mustela nigripes. The sequence continues at coordinate 81,011,719 of NC_081570.1, read as the reverse complement.
AGCAAGAAAAGAGCAAGATAAAACCATGTGCTTTCCTACCCCCCTAAACAACCAATATGCACTTACGTGCCTATGATGTCAAAGGTACTAAATTTGGTAACAAATTATCAATGTAATATTAGTAGCTTTAAAAACAAATACCTATACTTTACTTTAATTAAGTCTTTCAAAAATAAGTGTACCTACTATAAACCAATCAGTCTGATTTTCTCACTGAGTTATTGACTGAGATTTCAATTACCTTCTTTAAATGTTCTAAAACTTATCAGGCTCTCTCTGCATTAGACAGCCAAATCAAATCAAATCAAATCAAAGTCTGATCTATTCAGCCAGCCTCCCTTCACCATCATAACATGGACAGTGAAAGTGAATCATTCTCCTGTCAGCTGAGAAACTGAGTGGATTAGATCTTTTGGTTTGGGTTCAATTAAACTCAGGCAGCCATCACTGATTAAATTTCTTTCTTTCTTAGGTAAGAACAATCATTAAAATCAAGTACTTGAGAAAAATAAATAAAGGCAGTAATAGCTAATATATGATTCTATATTTGGGTTGTAAGAATCAAAGAAAAAGCAAACATATACTTACACACACACACACAAAAAAAAAAAAAAAAAAAAAAAAAAAACCAACAAACCCCACAAAAAAAAAAAAAAAAAAAAAAAAAAAAACCCAAAACCAAAAAACCAGAGTCACCAGCCATTGATCATCACATGAGACAAGGATATTAATGATCGGAATAGTTGGATTAAATTATCTATTTTTTTCCTGTCCTTTAGGAAAGACAGAAATTCAAAGCACTCAAAATGTTGGTTAAGCAAGCATGGATGTAAACTGTGAGTAAAAATGTGAATACTGACTTTTTGGAGTTTTGGTCTCCTTAAGAAGAGGCCTATGTCATGTTAGGAGCATGACAAATATACATTGGATAACACTTTGGTAATGATGATGTTGGGTTCTGAACTTAGGGAAGGTTTTACAAGTAGAAATAATATATTTTTCACAGAAAAAGTGCAAGGGAAACAGAGACAGCAGTGTTAAAGCTTTTTTCTTAATGATTCCTCCTATTAGCCTAAATAGTCATACATAACATGCATTTTTAGAAAGAGGAATTTGTCCCTTAAGGAGCTCTGTTAAGATCTGTCTTAAGACTTACTACAAATTTAAAAAGCAGTTATTTTGATAAAATGTTAAAAATAGAAATAATAAAGTGACATCTGAAATATTTAAAAATTAAAGAAGTTTTTTCATGATTGAACTAATATTCCCAAAGTAAGCAAAATATTTCATCACTCATAAACGACAGCATATCTAAACAAAAAATATATCATTTCTAACAGCCGAAGAAAACATTTCAACAATTTAGAAATTAAGCTCTAAATGGGTATTGACAGCCACAGTGGGAAATGAGTGCAGTACAACAAAAGGTTGAGAGCTATTTACACATATAAAAGCAGTTCCCATCTTTCAGCAAAATTGATGACATAAAACCAAGTGCACCCAATAAGCACAGTTGTCTTTTCACAGAGAAAAATACCAATGCAGGTTAACAGATTTCTGAAAAGATTCACCATTATATGTATAATTTTTTATTTAAATCTTTAAGATTTTATCCATGCTTACAATGCAGAAGAAAATCAGAAAAGAAATCTTGGAATAAAAACTAAGTTTTAGTTTCTCTTTTCTAAAGATTAAAAAAAAGAGCACTGAAACCCTCGTTAACAAATATAATTAATAAGAAGTACTAGAACATGCCAAGAATTCATCCTATCAGTAGATATAATGTGGGTAGTAAGGAAGTTTGCTTATCAGTAGCCCACTTTTAGTCAAGTTTTCCATTCTGCAGACTACTTTTGGCTTTCTCTTGTCTGATGAGAGAGATGACTTTGATGCAACCCTTTGTAATTTTGATCATCCACATGACATTCATCACATCCAAAACAACACAAGTAGAGATCCAGGAACATTGGATTAAAAATCCAAGCCTTATGTAGGCTTCTGTTCCTAACAAGGAATATATGTAACTATAAAAAGGAGGTATTGGGACAATCCGTACGATGAAGAACACCACTGTCATGAGTATTCCATTGATGACGTTAGCCTTGGAAAACTTAGGATACTTCAGAGCTTCAAAGAACCACCTGGAAAAAATTTTCAAAAGCATCACATTTACTCTGCATCTCCAAAGATTAACTTTTTAAATTTACTTTTTAGTTTTTAAAATTCAGTGAACATCCTCCTAAGATCTATATAGAGAGGCAAAGGGCCTAGAATAGCCAACACAATTCTGAAAAGGAAGAAAGTTGGCAGACTTGTACTACCCACTTCAAGACTGACTTACTATATAAAGCTACAGTATTCAAGACAGCATAGCATTGGTAAAAGAACAAATAGATCAACAGTGTTAGCCCAGAAATAGACCTACACAAATTTACTCAACTGATTTTTGACTACAGTATAAAGGTAATTTAATGGAGAAGGAATAGTTTTTCCAACAAACAACTGGAACAATTAGATATTCATATGCAGAAAAATGAATGTAGGCAGAGACATCACATTTTACACAAAAATTAACTCAAAAGGAGTCACAGCCTTAAACATAAAATGAAAAACTATGAAACTTCTAGAAGAAAACATAGGGGAAAATCTGTATGATCTTGGGTTTGGTAATTGTACTTTAGATATAACACCAAAAGCAAAATCACAGAAAAACATATTGCTACAAAAAGTACTCTTAGTAAAATTAAAAACTTGCTCTGTGAAAGGCACTGTTAAAACAGAATAAAAAGACATCGATGCACTGGGAGAAAATATTTACAAAATACATACAGCATAAAGTACTTGTATCCAAAATATAAAAAGAAGTCTTAAAGCTCAATAATAAGGCAACAACCAAATTCAAACATGGGCAAAATACCTTAAACACCTCATCAAATAAGATATACAAAAGGAAAATAAGAATATAAGGTGTTCAGCATCATTTGTCATTAGAAGACTGTAAATTAAAACTATGAGATACTACTATATACCTATAAAAATGGTTAAAATCCAAAATTCTAGCAATACCAATTGCTAGGAAGGATATGGAACAACAGGAATTTTAAAGCCTTGCTAGCAAGAATAAAATGATAAAGCCACTTTGGAAAACAATATGGCAGTTATAACACTAAACATGTTTATAGCACATAATCCAGCAATCACTCCCCTAGGTATTTTTCCAACTGATTTGAAAATTAAGTCCACACAAAAAAATTACACACAAATGTTTACACCAGGTTTATTTATAACTGCAAAATACTGGAAGCAAGCAAACAACCAAGATGTTATTCAATAGGTGAATGGAGGGGGCACCTGGGTGGTTCAGTGGGTTAAACATCTGCCTTCAGCTCAGGTCATGATTTCAGGATCCTAGGATGGAACCTCATGTCAGGCTCTCTGCTCAGCTGGGAGTCTGCTTCTCCCTTTCACTCTCCCTCTGCTCTCCCCTGATCTCTCTCAAGATAAGAAAACTGGATAAGCAAATTGTGGTATATCCACATAACACAATGCCATTCAGCAATAAAAAGGATAAGCTACCAATTTACATAACCACATGGATGACTCTTAAATGCATATTACTAAATGAAAGGAACCGGTCTGAAAATGCTACTCCCAGTATGATTCCATTTATATAACATTTCAGAAAAAGCAAAACTAAAAAGACAGAAAACAGGTCAGTAGTTGCCAGAGGTTCAGGGAGAAAGGAAGAGAGTGGGGTAAGTGAAGCATAAAAGATAATTTAGGGTGGTGAAACAATTCTGTATAATACTGTATTGGTGAGTATATGATGTTACGCATTTGTCAAAATCCACAGAACAGCATGAAGATTTTAAAATTTTAAAATGTCACTTAGGAGGCTGGGGGTGCCAGGATGGAATCTAGACTGTGACAAAATAATCTAACTGCTTTACAAATACATATATAACCTCACTGTAGGAAGTGGTGTCAAAACAGGTAATCTAAGTAACTGTGAAAATGTATGGTAGCTGTAAGACTAAAGACAAAAGAAACTGTATACATGCACTGTACTCCAGTTGGTAAAGTTTTGTGTCATGGAAGAACAGGTTAATAATTCTGAAACCATTATACATATATATTGGGATTTAGCAAATAAGTACATCTGTTTGATAGTGAAGTGAGGTCCAAGTGTCTCACTGCTGGAGTGGAAAGTTACAGACAAGTGAGTGGAAAAGGCTAGACTGATCCATATGCTACTGGATTAGAGTTGAAAACATCAGTGTGAACTCATTTAGCTTAATATAAATACGGATGTAGCAGAAATAATTATAGCTAGCTATGTATACAGAGGTTAGTATACTTCCAAGTTGTCACCTGGAAGAACATAGAAACAATGACGCCCCACAGTAATGAGCAGACCCAGGGCCTAGATCTTGGTTTCTAATACCATTCTCCAACAAAAGGAACCAGGGCTCCTTGAGACACAGCTGATTCTAGGGCTGGAACAGAGAATATACAATAAGAATCCAGCAAATTTTTTACTGCCAGAAAGTAAGGAAGTACTCAAGAACCAAAATGATGAGGTTCTACCAAAGGTACACAGAAACCAACCGAAAGAGCTCAATGGCAAAAGCTCTAACATTTTGAACAAATAATAAATAAATAATGCAGTACTAGATTAAAACCACCTGAAGCATAAACAGATATCCATGAATCCATAGTATTATAAATGAATGAAGGAATGAGTGATTGGAAGAGAAAAGATAAATATCCTATGCAGAATAATTACAAATAATTTCTGTAGATACAGCACTCTCAATGAAATAAGGTGTAACTCCCCCTCCCCAAAAAGGGAGCTACTCACAGTGACTTATTTCCAAAGTTCAGGATAGAAGTGGGATGGAAAGAGTACCTTTAAAATTGAAAACTCTGACAAACCCGCTTCAGCCAGGTGAACAAGGAAAACATCCAGCGTTAAGTCGTGTTTATAGCAGGGAAGCCTAACATGCTGTCATGAGAATGGCACTTTACTTCTGTAGTCTTCCTCCCAAAACCCCATAACCCAAGTCTAATCATGAGGAAAAACATCAGACAAATCCAAAATGAGAAATATTGCACAAAACACCTGACCAGTACTCAAAAACACCTCAAAAAACAACCCAAGTCTGAGGGACTGTCACAAAAAAAGAGGAGTCTAAGGAGATATAACTAAATGTAACATGGTATCCTGGAGGGGGTTCCGGTTCAGAGTAGATAAAGCTTGGGAATTCTGAATACAGTACAGACTTTGGTTAATAATAATGTATCAGTATTAGTTCATGAACTGTGACAAATGTACACTACTCATGTAAGCCCTCCTTCTTCTTGTTCCATCTAGATAGATTCTTTTGTCTCTCTCACCAACATGCTCAATTCTTCCTAATCCAAAAGTCTCCCCTCTGCTCGTCTTCCCTATCACGCTTTCTGAAAGGGAAGTCAACAGTATATTCACAAACATTCTTGCTCCACTTCACAACCCAGTACAATACAATCACCTTCCCCTACAAAAAGAAATTGGTCACCAGTGGCTTCTCCATACCCAAGACAGTGGGTCTGTCTTAGCCTTCATCCTAAGTGGCCTTTCTGTAGCATACAACATTGCCAACCATCGTAATTCCATCTCTCCTGACCTCCATGATACTATTTTCCTCTTGGTTCTTAACACTTTCTCAGTCTCTACTTCCTCTGCCCGTCCCTTAAATATTTGTGCCTCCCAAGCACCATTCCCTTCTCTATGCATTACCAAGGACATTTCAGCCACTCTCAAGGGCTCAACATGCTAACATTAATCTCTAATTTCAAGTCCTCTCTCGAGGTCTACTTGTAGTTCCAGATTTTTAATTTATTGTTGAACATTTTCACCTCATTTATTGGTGAGCATTTCACAAATCACAAATTCTCATATATGCCCAAAACTCAACATGCCTGAAACCAATACCCTATTCCTTGCCTAACCACTCCTCCCCACCACTGCCACAGAAAACTGCCTGTTTCTCTTCTGATCCTCCCAATCATTTGTGGGTTTTCTGATAGATGGAAACATTTTTATTTTCATGAATAAACTCCATTTTAGTATAAAAATTAAGGAATTTGCATAAGCAAACTTTCACAATAACACTAAGCTATAGAAAATTGGTTTGTATAATTAAATGGTTATATTTCAGGGAACTGGATAAGACTGGAAAGAGCCCAAAGGCCATCATTTCAATACAGTTTGTATGTTAGTGTGTCATGAGCATCCCAGTGTCTGCTTTTCTTTGTTCAAATTCAGGTCTTTCTGTAGAAAACGTGTGTGTGTGTGTGTGTGTGTGTGTGTGTGTGTGTGTGTTCTGCAGATTCTATTTATTTGTTTTAAAAACTGAAGTATAATTGGCATAGCACAGTATATTAGTTTCAAGTGTACAACATAGTGTACCACACTGAGCTACTAACTACAAATAGTGAAAAGACAATGTATTATATGGTATAATTCACATCTGGAAAAAGCAGAAGGGGCTCCCTGCAGGTAGAGAAAGAAAGAAAAAAGTGAGAAAAGAGGATGAAAGCAAAAAACCAGTCCCTACACAGCACTGGTTCAGTGAGTTTTTGCAGTTCAGAGTTGAGAGTCAGAAGGTTGAATGAGTCTTGGGAAAGCTGCAGGGTCCGGGAGATATTGTGAGTTCAAGAGGAGCGAAGAGAATTTTAAGAAGTGTTGCTGTGAGTAACAAATTGGATCTTTGTTGACATCCTTGGAAAAACTCCAATAAGGTTTTGGAAGGCTGTACTGTTTCTGGGACTCTACACAGAGACTGGGCAGTAAACTGACCCTAGTTATATCTTGGTTGCAAATGTCATTCTTTCAGGCATGTAAACACTTGGTGTTTAATAAATATTAACTCTGAAATTTTAGGGATTCAGAAACTTAATTTTAGAAAAGTTATCTTCCGCCCCAAAGTTATTTTGGCTCCCCTTCTTCTAAACTATTCCTTCATTATCTTTTCTCCCTCGTCTTGTGCTTCCATTCTAGACACTCAACTTATCCTCTCAATGCCATCTTTTCTCATGGCTTCAAATGTCACCTCTATCTGATCATTCCAGAATTCCTCTCTGTGCCTCTCACTACATTTCCACTCAGATGCTCTGTTTGTCCTCTTATTGAACAGCTCCAAACCAAACCCACCAGCTTACCTGTAGTCTTCTCTTGCCTCCTCATCTCTTTTCATGGGCCCATTCCTCAAATGTATAGACAGCAGAGAAATTATCCTAAACTCGTCCCTTTTCTCTATCTCTAATTTCTCATCCATTGCCAATTTCGCTTTTTCTTCCCTGAAAATCTCTATTCTGTCATCTTTTCTCTACCTCCACAGCCTAATTTGGGGGCTCCTATTTATTTTCCAGACTAAGGAAATTATACCATTCATTCACACAACTAAGAGCTGTCTGCTAACTTTCTAACACAATCTTTTTGCCTCCAGTCTTCCAATCCATCCTACAAATACCAAAAACTACAATTACTCAGGGCTCTTTTCAGAATGTCTTCCTCCACTGGTATACATCCTCTCTGTCCACCAGGTCAAGTGCAATCAGCTCTCTCTGACACTCAACACCCTCTCTGTTTTGCCACCTTCCTCCTAGACATACTTTTTGATTCCGCAAGTTTAGGCTTCTCTTTCATAGAGTGTGATTATTCCACTTTTTTAAAACTTATGTTCATTCCTTCTTCCTTGAATGAAGGGTCTCCCATCTCCACCCACTTCTAAAAACATCCTAAAACATTTTAAGAATATGTTCTGCCTTCTCTATAAAGGCTTGTATGACAAATACAAATGTGGTCCATGAACCCCTGAGACTTTTTGCAGGGTGTACAAGGGAAAACTTTTTATAATATTAAAATATTATCCACATTGCTCCCTGTGCTAACTTCTACAATGACAGTGCAAAGCACTGGTAGATAAAATTACTGGCATCTTAGCACAAATCATAACTATGGCACAAGATGGTACTAGTGGACATTGTATTCTTTACAGCCACACACTGGCAATTTTAAAAACAAAACAAGGGAGGGGGGGGAAGTTACAAAAAGGGGGAAAAACTGGTTTCACTGGAGAATGTCCCTGAAGAAGAAGAAGAATTTCACTGCATCATAACCTTTGAGTATATCTTTTTAATATTCTGTGTGATAAAATGAGAAGTATACATAAAACACTTCTGCTGCAAAGTTTAACAGCTGTCTGAAGGGAAAAAACCCTTGAATGATGATTTGAATTATGAGCTAAACTACATGTCTTTTCCATAGAACACCATTTTTACTTGAAAAAAACAACTGAAAAACTATGTTATTTAGACTTGGGTATTTGGCAGGCATTTTCTCAAGAGTGAAAAGTGAGTTTATCACATTGAGAAAAGAAGCTTGTCAGTATTTGTTGCCAATAACAAAATTTGAACTTTCAAATGAAAATCAGAATTTTGGAAAAAATTCTGTCTGGAAAAAGACTTTGATAGCCTCCCAAGATTAGAGATTTTTTAAATGAGATCAGTGGTGACATTAACTACTGTGAGGTTTTTAAAATATTACTAATAAATGTACCAACATTTGGAATGCCTACACAACTCAGTGGACCAAATAACCAAGTGACCAAGGCATGATGTTACATAATTATGCATGGGCAGAAGATTCAAAGCACAAAGAGACCAATGAATTTGAATGTAACTACGTATGGAAAGTTCATTGATACAGTTTCAGATTCTACATTTAACTAAGCTTTAAGAAACTACCTCTTGGTATGTTTCAGCGTAATGTTAGAGAAGAATATCCTTGAATACTTCAAAAGGCTTCTCAAATACTTCTACCTTTTCCTATTACATTATTAACTCAGAGAGGCTGGATTGTTTTTGTTTTTGTTTTTTTTTTTCATATGCTTCAACCAAAGCAACATTTCACAACACACCGAAAACAGAGGCAGCCTTGAGAATCCATCTAAATACCACCATGCTAGACATTAGGAAGATTTGTAAAAATGTACATCCATGACACTGTTCCCACTAAAATTTTTTTTCAATTTGGCAATGTAGTTATTTTTTGCAAAACAAAAACAAAAACAAAAACAAAAATAACCCACATTATATTAACATAAAATATTATTTTTACTATTAATGAATTAATAAATATTTTTAATGTTGCAGTTTTAACTTCCAATCTGGCAAATATCAACAGATAGAAGCCCACGGAAATAAAAGTTCATTCAAGTCCTCAATAATTATGAGATCAACAAGTTTGAGACCAGCTGATTTATAACATTAATACCAGCACATTTTTCTTGCCCCTTTTCAAATAATGTCTTGTTTTACTAGCTCATTATTTCATATTTAAGTCCTATGTAGACCCGCCACCAGACACCAAATTTGAAGATCCCAGAAGGCAGGGACTGGGACATTTAGGAACTGAGGAGTTATTTAGGAAATACTAAATTAACACATTAAGAAGCATATGTACAAAGTTCTTATCAGCTATTTAATTTTAATAGCAATGTATAAATATGTCCTCATAGCAATGAAAGGCATTTAGGCAAGAAAGAAGTTATCACCACTGAAATACTTTAATAGAAAGAAACCTGATGCAGCCTATAACTCAGCAGCAGAAATGTAACTGAAGCTCAGGTGTCTGAGCTTTATTTCAGTCTTCTTTTCCTCTATAACCCACCACATGCATCCCATGTGTCTTCTTAAATTATACAGAGCTTTAAAATAGAGAAAACATTAAAATATCCCAAACCATAAAGAAAACAATTAACCAACAGAAAACTCTAAGAGAGCTTCAGTAGCTGCACTCAGTTTTGTTATGATCTCCTTGTTGCATTATACCATTTCCTGTTCCCATTCCAACCACACTTCTCCTTTTCTTAATTTACTAAAGACTCAAGGCTTTTAGATAAAGGTATAAAATTAAACTATTTCTACTTTTATGAGTTCTCAAAGAGTTTCCAACGAAAACGACTTGAAGTTCCTTTAAGTGCCAGAGTTAATTTTCTCCTGCTTTAAAATCTCATATTCTGAATCATATTTAAGAGATGGACATTGTTAGAACTTATCACCTCTTGGGGGTCATTTTTTCAAAAAGTAATTAAATGGCTACTATGTGCCAGACAATAATTGCTGGACCACTCAAACTTTAACAAAATTTTGCCCTTGATCTAATGAAACACAGAGATGAGTAAGAAACAGAAAAAAAGAGAGAGTGAGTGAGAGAGAACATTATCATAAAACACACTAATCATATTGGTGTAACTGTATGTCACTATTATGGAGGCACAGGTGAGGGACACCCAACCCAACCTGAGAGAGATGGGGTTTAGTGATGGAAATAATCCTCAGGCTGGGTTGTGAAGGATGAGTAAGGAGCCAGGAGACCTTTCTACATATGGACAAGTTGGAATGAGAGGAGATTTTTGAGGGAGGGAAATGCGGCAGAAAGAGTAACAGATGTACTTGGAAAGTGTTCTATGTCCCATTAAAGAGCCCACGTTTTATCCTGTAAGCAGCAGGAGTCACTGAGGGGATTCAACCAGGGAAGCTGCATGTTCATTTTTGTGTTTTAGAGAGATCATCATGGAAGAGAATAACATGGAAGCAAGATAAAAGGGAGACAGCTAGACAGTTAATCTAGAGCAGGAATCACCAAAGTTCTTCCACAAATAACCAGAGAGTGGACATAGTAACAGGCTTTGGAAACTGTCTAGTCTCTGTCACAACAAATGAACTCCACTGTTGTAATGTAATAGTAATGATGTAAACAAATGAGCATAGCTGCCCTCGATAAAACTTTATTTACAAAAAACAGCAGTGGGTTTGGCCCTCGAGTCTTAAATTGGCAATCCCTGGTCTAGAACAGCACTGTCCAAAAAAACTTTCTGCAATTAATGAAAATGTTCTATAGATGTGCTACCCAATTCAGCAGACTCTAGCCAAGTGGGGCTGTCAAGCACTTGAAATGTTACAAGTTAGCTTGAGGAACTGAATTTTTAATTTAATTTAAATGTAAATAATTACATGTGGCTTGCAGTTACCCTGTTGGGCAGGACAGGGTTAGAAGCTGGTACAGGGGCCTAGACAAGAGATGATGGCACTGAGAGTAGAGATGGAGAGTCAGTGGCCAAGGCAAGAAATATTTTGGAGGTTATCTGGTAGGACCTAATGATGGACCAAATGTAGGTGAGGGAGAAACAGTAAAAGATGATTCCCATATGTTGAGCAGGACAATGAGAGAGAATGGTTGGGCCACATGCTGAACAACAGAAAGTAAGAGACTGCAAAGGGAAATACGTTGCATTCTATTTCAGACATGTTGAATTTGTTGTGCCACCTGGGAGGAGAAAACACTTGACTATCATCAAAGAAGTAGGTAATATTAAATATGCTCTTTTTAAAAGAGAAAGCAACTGTAGCACAGGGATGTTAAATAACTTGGCCCAGGTCAGGGCACGTTAAGTGACAAGGTTGAATACAACTTGAGTCCATCTGGTTTTAAAATTCATGCACAGCCCATCACATGAAAATGAGCATCACATGAAATGAGCAAACAGGTCATAGCGGACACCTTGAAAGGAGAACTCAGCCCAGGGAGAAGCATGGAGATCAGTGGGCCCAGAAGAGAGCCTTGGGGAACACCAGCATTTGCAGAACCGTGTCTTACCAAGGAGGCTGAGAGAGTGTGGTCAAAGACATACAAGGATTGGATGAGTGTGTGTCATGAAAGCAAAGGGAGTTGGGATTGAGCCCTGTGTCAGGACACCTGCTCATCAGGGTGTCTGCTTCTCCCTCTGAGACTTGCCCTCCCCCACACACTTTCTGCTCTCTCTCTCTCTCTCTTTTACTCTCTTTCAGATATTTTTTTTTTTTTTAAGATCAGGCTAATTGCATGGTGAACATACTAATGACAGATGTCCTGATAAACAGACTAATGGTATTTGTTGCAGGAGAGTCTCATCCATGGAATGTTTTTAGGATATAGCTAGTCTAGGTTTGCTTATGGCAAACAAACCTAGAATGCATGGATTTATGGGGTCTGACCCCCTGGAGAATGTTACATAAGCTATGTAACTAACCGAGTATTAAATGGAGATGTTTCCTAATCAAGAGAGTTCCTTCTATGTCCACAATAGGAACTATGCATACTGCTTATAGCCTTCAGAGATAACCTTATTGTGGAGTCTTCCTAATGCAAAAAGGACCCAGGGAGCCATTCAGATGATCCTGAACATCTCCCTGCCTTGCCAGTGCCTCAGGATTACTTGGATCCTCGGCTTAATACAGGGTACACTCTCTAACCCATGTGAGTCTGATTTGACAGTCCCAATTCTCTGGGTTATCTCTGTACTAAGTCACAAAAGGGCTGCATGCAACCATGGGAGCCTCCCCCGACTTTGGGACTTTGCCCGAAGATTTTAAAGATAGGTAAGTTTTTCAGAGATGGAAGGGAAATGGAGGATGTGAATATGGGAAGAAACTCGAGAACCACCCACAGGTGCATGAGACAGTAAGGGTTCCAAACTGACTCTAATGAACAGTAGGAAATAAGGCTGGGAACAAACATATGGAGCACAACACAGGGAACCTCAAAGTCAGATTAGAGTCTAAACAGGATGCAGTTTTTGGAAGAAAATAAGGTCCAGAAAGTGGATCACAGGAAGGATTATGGCAGTGGCCCTGTGAAGGACAGAAGTGAGGGTGAACCTGGAAGGAGGGAAGTCAGTTGGAAGATGGAGATCCTGCAGATCCTCACCTAGGACCATGGATATAGAGTGAAAGGAACAACTAATGTTGCACATGAAAGGCATCAGCAGACCTCACTAAATGACAAGATAAGGGTCATACAGCACCATTATAAATCCACTGGCAAATAAAAGCATCTACCTCCCTCCATGAGATGGATGGAATTTAATTTCCTTTCTCCCTCATCTCCTTGAGAGTGGGATATCCTTGATATCTTGCTTTTAAAGAACAGAGTAAGGAAAAGAAAAAACTTCACAATGGAGAAACCTGGCAAACATCACCTTAACCATGTGATAGCCAAGTTCACATCCCCCAATGATATGGACATCATGTACCTTCTAACAGGATGTGATGAGAAGGGCACTTTGCCTCCATGGGATTCCTTCCAAAACCCCATCACCTCCACCTAGTCATAAGAAGAAAGGACAAATCCAGACTAGGGGACAGTTTAAAGGATAACTGGACAGTACTTCTTAACACTGTCAAAGTCAAGAAAAACAGGGAAAGACTCAGAAACTGTTACAGACCACAGGAGACTGGGAAGATACTAAACTAAATGCAATGTGGCAGTCTGGACTGAATCCTAGAACGAAAAAAAAAAAACAAAAAAAAACACTAATGGAAAAATTGATGCAATCCCACAAAGTCTGGAGTTCACTTAATGCAACCTATCAGTGCTGGTTTCTTAAGTTTTGACAAATGGTCCATGGTAATGTAACATATCAGCAACAGAGAAAACCAGGTGAGGAGGATATGGGTGTTCGTATGCTCTCTTGGCAACTTTCTGTAAATCTAAAATTAGAAGTCTATTTTTTTTTAAATGATGGATGAAGGTAATGTGGACATCAGAATCTGGGAATAGGAATACGCTGGTATCAAGAATGTGAACTGGCCCCAAGGTGAACCCAAGTATAATAAAAGCATTGCCATCCTTCAGACAGAGCTCTGTTCAAAAGCTAGGACCACCACTCTATACCTAGGGGATCTTGAATAAGTTTCTCTCGCCTTTCAAAGGCTTGGTTTCCTCATTTGCACGATGGTGATAATAATTCATGTCACACATTCTCATTTTTATTTAGTACCTTTAGGATCTTTGGGAAAGTTTCCCCAAACAAAAAGGAAACAGCACAAGTTTAAAATAATTAGTCACCTACCGCTGATTCACAAAAGGGCTGGAAAGTTCTGCAAGCAGGCGAAAATTCCCAATGTATGCCAGGACTCCATCCCTCTGGATGATAAACATAAAACACAATGTCAGGGAGGACATGCTTATCAACATTTCCAAATATAAAGGAACATTCAATAACTTCTCAGCATAAAATAACAATTGATATCAAAACAGACCAAGTGTCCTAGCTGATTTTTTTCTTTATGAGAATTTAGAAATGTCACTAGAATTCTAAAATATTTTTAAAAGACAGCATATTGTACACTTATGTTCACCTATAAAAACGGATTTTAAGCAGTTGTCCCATGTTGAACTAAAGAATTCTGCAAACAGCCACTGGTGACAACATTCTCGAATTACTGTAGAAATAATGATCAAAGTAGTGTGAATTTCAGAAGTTGAGGAATTTTATAGCAGTTATATACTTAAAAGAAACTCATTTTTATATCCATTAATAAAAGCACCTTAAAAAAATCTCAAAAGTGTACTTAACATCCTAAATAACATCTGTAAGCCTGTGAGCAGATGCATATTTGCCAAAAGTAACAACACATGCTAAAATTTATGTATCACATTTGACCTGAAAAATGTATATGTCAATCAGAAGATCCTACAGCTAAAACACACACTCACAGGACCTCTCTGAATTTAGAAACAATGCCCAGTACACTGTATGAATGTAATAGGAAAAGTAGAACAGAGTTAATAAACTCTGAAGAACAAAGAAGTATACATTAGAAAGAAGAACAAAAGTATACATTCCAAAAATATCAGGTAATTTAAACACTGTTACTAGGTAAACAGTCATTCCAGCACTTCCAACTCAATCAGAATTATGATCACGCACAAAAAGAAATAGTCGTACCTGCGCCTAAACATTAGATATACATGGAACTTCAGAAACCCTATTCCTATAAGCTATACCATGCTGCCTTCCAAAATGGGAACAATATAAAGCAATAAAAACAAAGGAACATTTTATTTGAAGGTTTTCAGTTCTTCTCCATGGAAATTATTTTAGGGATTGAAAATTCAGAGCTGATTATACAAATTAGCTTTTCCAAGACTAATCTAGAACTTTTTATAATCTCAAATTCACTGGCCTTAGTGAAATTGAAATGTGTGATGAGGAGGAAGGAAGGAAGAGGGACAAAAGAACAAAGACAATGGGCAAGGTGAGTACTGTGCACAGGGGTGATCAACTTTATCTAAAGTCAGCAGAGACACAGCCACACCACTCCAAAAACACATGACAACACAGAAGAAATATTACTCATAGGTGTTATTACTTTAACAGAGAACTAGAATCAGTATTTATCTGAAATTATATATTGTTCTGTACTATTTAGTTTTCTGTTATGGTAAGAGCATTTATTTCAATAAACAGTAAGGTTAATAAGGGTATTTAGTAGTAATTAAGAATAGGACAATTTAACAAATAAAATGTGTGAAAACGTAGTGTGTGTGTGTGTGTGTGTGTGTGTGTGTGTGTGTTTTAAGGGGAGGGGCAGAGTGAGAGGGAGAGAATCTTAAGCAGGCTCCATACCCAACGCACAGAGCTGATGGGAATGACAACCTTACCACCCTGAGATCATGACCTGAGTCGAGATCAAGAGTCAGACACTTAACCAACTGAGCCACCCAGGAGCCCCAATATTTTTATGTTCCTTTCTGCCCTTTTTGTTTTGATTTTACTTTTTTTTTTAAGATTTTATTTATTTATGTGACAGAGAGAGATCACAAATAGGCAGAGAGGTGGTCAGAGAGAGAGAAGGGGGGGGGGGAGCAGACTCCCCGCTGAGCAGAGAGTCCGATGCAGGACTTGATCCCAGGATCCTGAAATCATGACCAGAGCCAAAGGCAGAGGCTTAACCCACTGAGCCACCCAGGCGCCTCTTTTCTGCCCTTTTATTTAAACTTTCTTCTGGATATTTAAATCTAGTAGGCTATATTATTGTATATTTTCAGAAACATACATCTGAGACTTTGTAAAAAGGGAATGTAAATACAATGGGACTAAACAGTTATCTATATTTAATAAAAAATAATAGTGATATCTTATCCATGATACAGTAGGATATTTTTACTCTTTGCTTCCTTTTCCACTACTACGTTAGGTGGGGGTATATATATATATATATATATATATATATATATATTTTGCCTCCCCCCAGCCCAGTAATGAACTACAGTCCAACAGAAAATTCACTTTGACTTGTAGCTCTGCTCTTGTAAGTCCACATTACTGATATTAGTCTAACAGGATGACCTCAATTTAAATATTTTCTTAACAAAGGTGTAAGCAGGGGCACCTGGGTGGCTTAGTTGGTTAAGCAGCTGCTTTCAGCTCAGGTCATGATCCCAACGTCCTAGAATCGAGTCCTGTATTGAGCCCCCATCAGGCTTCCTGCTCAACAGGGAGCCAGTTTCTTCCTCTGCCTCTGCCCCTGCCCCTCCCTTGCTCATGCTCACTCTCTAATAAATAAATAAAATTAAAAAAAAAAAAAAAGAAAGAAAGGTGTGAGCATAAAATACTTGAGATTTTACTTACTAACAACGGGAAGCTTTTTACAGGAATTAAGTTTCCAGTTCTCTTGAAAAGGCCCACCCATTTGAACTTGCAGGCTTCTTTTGTAGACCAGCTATCAGTCTCCAAGATCCTCTGCATGTATAAATTCATCATACAGACTACCCATTTGTAAAATATCCATCCTTTTCAAGACTCCAAAGAATACTGGATGGATTCCAAACAAGTCAACAGTTCTAGTAAAGAAAAGCCGTTCAATGTGGCTACTCTCTTTTCTGGTAACATTTTTGAGTTCAGAAGCAGTCTTATTTCCCCAAAATGAGTCATTATCCACCGCATGAGTGTTCGTCACAACCTGCGCACCACATTAAATAACTAAGGTTCAGACTGTTCATCCTTTTCTGGCGTTTTTTACAGGTTCCTCAGCAATCACCGAACCTTTCAGAGAGACAGTACATAAACACTTCTTGATTTAATGTAAGACTTTTCTGCCTTCACATCCTCAATTGTTTCCAAAATCCAGAAGGACATTCTCCTTGCCTCATACTCTAAACATGTAATTTTACAGCTGGTCAACATCTGTTAGCAACAATCGTAGCCATGTGGTAGGCAAACATCTATGGAGGTCATCTCCCTCCATTTCCATGAAGTAAAACCCTCATTGTTTTTGCAGGTTTTAAGGAAGCTAAAGGGAAGAACGAACTTTCCTTACAAAACTCTCAACGTCAGAG
Source organism: Mustela nigripes (assembly GCF_022355385.1). Lineage (NCBI taxonomy): Eukaryota > Metazoa > Chordata > Mammalia > Carnivora > Mustelidae > Mustela > Mustela nigripes. The sequence continues at coordinate 80,994,510 of NC_081570.1, read as the reverse complement.
GTAAGCAAATCACATCCCTTTTCAGCTCTGTTCTAAGAATGCAATGTGTGGAAGACGTTTCTCAGGTAGTATCTTTTCATTTTCTTTGGTGAGAAGTTTACAGACTGAATGGAATTTGCCAAGTTTACATTTGCACTGTCTGCCAAATATACAGACAGACTGAGCAAAAGCTAATCCATATTTGAACAATACACCAACAATTTTTGTTTTATGTGATTTCTTTATAATCCTTATAGGAATCAAAAATTCAACCTGAAATCCCATTTTTTAAATCAAAGTACCTAAGAGCTAGGGAAACATCTTTGTGTTGCTGTGATTTGATGCAATACTCAGTGGAGTGAAGAAAGTTAAGACTGTTGGTAAGATCCAACAGAATCAGCTCTCTATGTTGTAAGAAGCCAACACATCTGTTATCAAAGTTTACTTTTTTTTTCACCAACAGGATGTTTTAGTTGCAACCTCTGAATCAGGAAATGTAACTTTCGTCAGTTTCATAGAACAATCAAGGGAAAAAATAAAATGCGTATATCCATGTGACACATCCATGTTAATTCAGTGCCTACTGTTTTCAACTGAGCAACAATGTCCTTTTGGAAGATAAAAAATGTGCAGATGGATTTAGAAGCACCTGCCCATCTCATTCAGACCCATTGAGACTCCGTGTCTACACATGCTTTTACATTCTCATCTCTACCAGGCCCACAGTTTTCTAGAGCTGCCATAACAAAGAACCACAAGCTGGGCAGCTTAAACAACAGGAAGTTATTGTCTTACAGTTCTGGAGGCCAGAAGTCCGAGATCAAGATGACGGCAGGCCCATGCTCCTTTGGAAGGTTCTAAGGAAGGATCTGCTCCTGGCCTCTCTCCTAACTTCTTGCAGTTCCTTTGTTTCTGGCAGCCCAACTCCAATCTTCACATGGCATTTTCCCTGTGTACATATCTGTGTCCAAATTTTCCCTTTTTATAAGGATACCAGTCATATTGGATTAAGGACCCATCATACTCAACTATGACTTCATTTTCACTTAACTAATAACATCTGTATTGATCCTATTTCCAAATAAATTCACATTCAGAGGCAGTATGACTTAGAACCTCAACAAATGAATTGGGGGGCAGGATATAAGTCAATCCCTAACAATGTCCAATCCCAAATTCTTTTCTGCACATTGTGCAATATGGTCTGTTTTGGTTATCTAATTCCCTACTCCATGTGTCTTTCCATCCATCTATAATAACATATCATTATATACTAATATATGTAATAATACATATTATACATATTTCCATATATAATAACTATAACCTTTACTGGTGATGCTTGGAGCATTATGGTGTTGGCATCATAACTAGTCTCATTCTCATCTGAATTTCCAATGGATAGTCAAAGATGACTGTTAAAGCTCATGATTTTAACACTTCTGTTGCATCATTCAGGGTAATGTGACAATGAACGATCCATTATTGTGAACCGCAAATCGTGGTTGCCATGATTTTTTGCATCATAGGAAAAGATTTCACAGGATGTGAAATTTTCAGTGGTAAAATGGTAAAACCAGGATGAACATGGGCAGGCCATCCTGTCTTTGTTTTATTATGAATCTTTTTATAATGAATCCCAAATGGCAGGTGAACTTTTTCATTTTAATACATAATCAAAATCACATTCCCAGTGATGAGAAAGAGGAAAGAAAAAAAGAATAAACCTCTCTAACTCATCTAGCACTAAGAAGCCCTTTCAAGATAATAGGAAACAAACTTTCATATTCTAAGTTCCTGGATGTTTCATGGACTTATTTTTTAGTTTTGGTGATTTGTTTGAAATTTAGGTGAGTATTTCCAAAGGAAGTGGTTAGAATATTTAAGTTAAGAAAAGGTCAAAAAAATAAGTAATTGTGTTTAGCTTCCCAGGAAAATTAAACAGCTGAAATGTCCTGCTTTTCTCTCTTACCATAGTTAAATTCTGCAGTGAGTAGAGAGCAAAGGAGAAGAGCTTTGAAAGTAGCGCACAGGTAGAACATGACTCTTGGAGAGGCAAAAAATGCAAGGAAAATAGTTACTTTAGTGAGATTCTTACTTGAAGCAGACATACAAAAATCTTAGAAATATTTATTCATGTATGTAACAAACATTTACTCTTATTTTTAAAGTTAAATTCTCTCATTTATAACATTGCCTTTCTTTCCTCAGTTAAAGACCGCTCCTCTTTCAGTCTATTTTTTCTAACAATCTTCTTCTTTTGTTTATTGTTTTTTTTTTAAAGATTTTATTTTATTTATTTGACAGAGAGAGATCACAAGTAGGCAGAGAGGCAGGCAGAGAGAGAGAGAGAGAGAGAGGAGGAAGCAGGCTCCCTGCTGAGCATAGAGCCCGATGCGGGACTCGATCCTAGAACCCTGAGATCATGACCTGAGCCGAAGGCAGCGGCTTAACCCACTGAGCCACCCAGGCGCCCCTTGTTTATTGTTTTTAAATCTATGGCATTCTAGGTAACTATATCCAGTGTTGAGAGGGTATGACAGACCAACTGCTATAAAGTATTAATTTATATTATATGTTATATTATATAAAAGAATTATCATTCCTAAGGCCAGCCAAAGCCTTGCTAAATTACTTACTCTACCTTTCAAATAAATCATTTTTCCAAAGATGAGACCCAATACTGAAATTTTTAAAGTTTTTGTGATTTCTTAAATATTTTCAAGCAGACACACCAGAGTCATACAAAATATTGAAATAGTATCATAGCAATATAGTTTTACTCTCAATTCAAGAAACAATTTTAAATATTTCTCTCTAGTGAGCTTTAAAAATACAAAAAAAAAAAAAAAACCCTGAAATATACTAAGGCTTTTTTGAGAGTTTAGAAAATTATTTCTATTCTAACTCTTTTCAAATTGGTATAAAATTAAAAGGAACTATTAACCAAAATATCAAATTATTAGCAGATAAAACCTGACTTTATAATAGTCTTTAAATATTAAAAGTTACTAGTACAAATTATAAATTTGATATGTTGCTTTCATCTAAATTTAGCCAAAACGCTGTATCGCCACACTTTGAAAAGACTTTCTCTTGAGTCTATAAAAAATTGGGCACAGCATCCTGGCTTTTCTTCTAATTTCTTTCACCTCTTCCCAAAGAAAATGGTTAGTTTTTTCATTTCTAACCCAGTGGTTCTCAAAGTGTGGCCCCCAGACTAGCAGCATCAGCTTCGCCTGGAAATATTGCTAGACATGAATATTCTCGGGTCCCCTCACAGACTCATTGACTCAGAACTCCTGGGGGTCAGGCCCGCTAAGTGGTTCCAATATTTACTAAAGTTAGAGAACCACTGTCCTAGCTTTCAAATTACCTAGGAATCTCTAAGCTCTCAGGGAACTGCCTCCCTACTTCTCTGAAACTGTAGTGAAGATTTATAAAGTCCCCGTCAGATTCCACAGCATTATGAAGGCAGACCAGCTACATCTCTCTAGAAGTATTTTCCTGACCCCTTAATCCCCAGCGGGGTCAAGTGTCTCAACAGATCTGTCTGCTTGTCAGCATGCTTTTCTCTGCAAGTATCCACATTCTTTGTGTCTCATTCACTGTTCTATCCATAGAGCCTAGATCAGTGCCTAGCCCATATTTCCCAAATTGAACCTCACCTCCTCCTCATTGTGAAGCAAACAGAATCACTTCCAAAACCAAAATCCTAAGAGTCCTACAAACCTATTTCTGAGTGGGTGAGCACTCTGATGAGAATATCAGTATTTCACTCTAAAAGAAAAGGAGAAAAATATCCAGATTTTAATTTTGTAAAGAGATAAGTAGATAAGAATTAAGAGGTCATCATAAATGTGTTAAGGTTAAAAAGAAAAAACTAAACAAAACCCAAAAAACAAAAAGCAAAGTTCTGATATTTAATTTCCAAAACTTGATACATTTATATTAGTAAAGCAAGACAGAAAAAAAAAAAAAAAGGGTAGGCAAGCAAAAGAGATGGGGAATATCACCTCACATCCATCAGCTTGGCTAGTATCAAAGATTAAAAAAAGGAAGTGTTTGTAAGGGTATGGAGAAAGGGAACCTTCATGCACTCTTGGTGGGAATGCAAACTGATGCAGCCACTGTGGAAAACAATATGGAGTTTCCTCAAAAAAATTAAAAATAGAACTACCATATTATCCTGCAATTCCACTTCTTGGTATTTACTTGAAAAAAATAAATAAATAAAAACAAAAAACAAGAACACCCATTCGGAGAGAATCATGCACCCCTATGTTCACTGAAGCATAATTTACAACAGCCGGGATATGGAAGCAACCTAAGTGTCCATCGACAGATGAATGGCTAAAGAAGTGGTGTACAGATACACAATGGAATATCACTCCACCATAAAAAGAAAATAAATCTTGCCATATGTGAGAACATGGATAGACTGGACCTAGACAGTTTTATGCTAAGTTAAAGAAGTCAGAGAAAGATGAATACCATATGATTTCACTTATATGTGGAATCTAAAAAACAAAACACATGGACAAGCAAAACAGAACAGAAACAGACCCATAGATACAAAGAGCAAACTAAACTGATGGTTGCCAGAGGAAATGGGTATTGGTGAGCGACAGGGCAGGTGGCAAAATGGGTGAAGGGAGTGAAGAGGTACAAACTTCCGGTTATAAAATAAGTCATAAAGATGTGATGTACAACAAGGGGAGTAGAGCCAATAATACTGTAATAACTTTGTATGGTGATAGATGATACCAGACTTAACATGGAGATCATTTGGTATTGTATAAAAATATAAAATCATGATGATAGGGCGCCTGGGTGGCTCAGTGGGTTAAGCCGCTGCCTTCGGCTCAGGTCATGATCTCAGGGTCCTGGGATCGAGTCCCGCATCAGGCTCTCTGCTCAGCAGGGATCCTGCTTCCTCCTCTCTCTCTCTTTCTCTGCCTGCCTCTCTGCCTACTTGTAATCTCTGTCTGTCAAATAAAATAAATAAAAAAATCTTTAAAAAAAGAATTATAAAAAAAAAAATCATGATGATATAAGCCTGAAACCAATAGGATACTGTATGTCAACCATACTTCAATTAAAAAAGAGATAGGAGAATTTGAGACCTGCCTGAGAATAGCTATGGATCAGAAGGAAAACAGCAAGAAGCAGGTTATGAGGGGTGCCCGGGTGGCTTGGTGGGTTAAGCCTCAGCCTTCAGCTCAGGTCATGGTCTCAGGGTCCTGGGATTGAGCCCTACACTGGGCTCCCTGCTCAGCAGGGAGCCTGCTTCCCTCCCCTGCCTCTCTGCTTACTGCTCTGCCTACTGTGATCTCTCTCTGTCAAATTAATAAATAAAATCTTTAAAAAGAAGAAGAAGAAGAAGCATGTTACGAATGAGTACGCCAGCAAACTAAGAAGCTGATTATTAACTGCATGACCTTGTGGCTGTTACTGAATTTCTCTAACCCCATTTCTAGATCTCTATAAATATGGTGAATGCTTTTTAATAGAGGTGCTGTTGGGAGTGTGTGGCTACTGCCGCCAACATCCTCATCTTCCCCATTTTCTGGAACAGTGGAATGACAGGTTTAGAATTAACTGATAGATGGAAGTGCCTAAGAATGCCCTTTGATTATTACCACTATATCCCGATGCTGATGGCAGAATTTCCATAAATATTTCTTTGCTGGCTGACTGTTAGAATCTTTCAAAACCTTATTCTATTTGGGAGATTCATTATAATAATTAAGCAATTAAGTCTGAGGAGGCAAGGATAGTCAGTAAATGATCATGAGCCTGTGGCATGGAGGCCAGGATTTGAACCCTAGCTCTCTCCAGTGATCTTGAGTGATTCAGTTTCTCTATTTGTCAAATGGGAGTAATACCATCTTTATGACAGAACTGATGCGAGAGTAAGATATGGTATGTAGTAATGGCAGCCAAGATGAAAACTGAAAAGACACTCCAAAAGTGGGGGAAAAAATTGTAGTTAAAGGTGAAATTGAACCTAGTACTTTTTCATATCATGATTAGAAAGACTAATTAAGCTTCAGGACAAGTCCTAAAAGGGCCTATCCCTTCCTGTCTATGTGGTAGTCTTCAGCTCACTGATATTTGGGTGAATTCACAGGACGAAGGGCCCAGCTGGAAATGATGAGGAAGAGGTGAGAAGAACGACACGTCACCATCACAGTTAGTGAGGACTAAATGGGGACTCACTATTGCCATTTCACTATAAAACATAAATTATGTCAACACATCACTCCTCAAAAAGTGGTTAATGTTACTTTCTGTTACAGAAAAAAAAAATCCAATTTCAAAGGGAAAAGAAATTCTTCTCAGGGTGAACTGTTTTATTTACAGAATAGGTTATACCAACTTTCTAACTCACAACCATACTTCACCCAATGCAAACTTCACTCTTTTCATGACAACTTTATGTTCATTACCATCATAATGTAGTAGGTTTGAAATGACCTCTGAAGATGGCCCACTTCTATTACCCCCAGATTGTTTAATCCCATCTATCAAAGCTCTTCCCATTTGCCCTTCATCCTGGACAGCTCCACAGTGAGAAGTGCAGCATCTCCTAAAGCTGCTTTGGGAGCTATCTTGGGATAGCTCTTCAAAAGTTCCAGAAGGACACTGCACCTTCTCTGACTTCCACCCGCCAGTCCTACTTCTCTGATCCTGGCAATCCAAAATCTCTTCTTCACATGACAACCCTTCAAATATTTAAAGACAGTACATATCTATCTTCTTTCCAATTTGCTCAGAAAATTCTGGTCTCCCCTCTTCAGAGTTCCTGAGCCTTATTAACTGCCAGTCTTCAGAAAATGAAAGTGAAGAGAACAAGAAAAACCAACCAATCTCTTGGTGAAAAGAACCATTTGCACACAATAATCTCTACCCAGTAACCAGTTAAGTCACACATGCACACACATCTTTCTGAAGGCGCAGGGTAACCTTTCCAAAGATAATTTTAGCAGAACATGTCAACATACTTCAAAATGTACATACCGCTTGCCCAAGATTTCCACTCTACAGAATTATTCTTTGAAAATAATCGCGTATGGGACAAATATGAAAAGATATAAGGCTGTTCACTCGATTTATACATAATGGTGAAACTCAGAACAAACACATAACAATAGGGAATTGGTTAAATATGATTATATATCCACATGCCATCAAAAGAGATAATGATCCAACCAGATGGCCTGAGAATGAAAACATTTTCAGAACTTACAAAAGACTTGGAGAATTTACCTCCTTCCTACTCTTCCTTAGAAAATCATTTGAGGTTATGCTGCAGCACAATGAGTGAGTGAACCAAGAAAGACAGACACGGGATCCAGGAAACAGTGGCCCCACACCAGGAAAGTCATGGCAGGAAGCCCAGGACACTGGGCAGTAGACCTAGAGAGCAATCTGTTCAGACTGCAGTGGGGACTGGAGGAGGGCTCCAAGGGCTGGAAAAGACGACCACAGAGATGCAGTGCTATCCTCCAGAATATGGAACAACTCAAATGTTAAATGTTATATGATAAAGGCAAATGTTGCTAGAAAAAAGGGGGTCATCAGAAACTCTAAGCAAAAATTAGACAGGAAATAAAATCGTGCTTGTGCAGTGAGCGGTTTTAATCATCAAAAACGTGTTACTCACTTTCTCTGTGTAGGATCAACTAGATATAAAAGAAAACTTAATGTGATTATGGAATAAAAGGTAAACAGTTTAAAATCTCGGCAAGACAAAAGTCCAAGTGACAGAAACTGAGAGGAGAAGTACGGATTAGAGACACAAAAGGAAGAACAGGAACACTAATACCTTCACCTTAAAAAGTATCAAGAGGTGCTACAGAACCAGAAATAAGTTTTCAGAGGAAGTGAGACAGAAACCAAAACTCCTTTAGCAACAGTGAAAGAAAGGAGGGAAAGGAGATAGAGGTGTGAGCATCAAATTCTTAAGCCATAGCAAGAATAAATGCTAACATCGACAAATAATATGTGAGTAACAGTCTCTGAAGACGGCCTGCACCAATTCCTTCCCTCCCTGTATGTGCACAACGCTCCTCACGTCAAGAAGTGGGCTTTTATTTTCCGCCCCTTGAATCTAGGCTGCCCTAGGAAGCTCACCTGACCACCAGGATACAGTGGAAGTGACATTCTGGGTCCTTCTGAAGCGAGGTCATGAGAAGCCTTGCAGCTTCTTCCTGAGAAGCCCATGCATGGCACACGGTGGGGCCACATATGGACGTTGTAGGCAGCAACCCTGCCGAGGTTCCCGCAGAGAGCCAGCATCCACTGCCAGCTATAGGGATGAGCCCCTTCAACCCGGTTGAGCCTTTAGGGGGCTGCAGTCCCAATTTCTACCGAACAGCCTCCACTTGAGAGACCCCACACAAGAACTGCCCTGCTTTCTTTGTGGGTTTTTTTGTTTTTTGTTTTTTATATCATTAAGAACCCATTGAGTCAATGGGTTTCAATGGTCACAGTAGTTATTCTAACTGATGATCAGAATGCCACATTTTTAGCCAATGGGACAAACTTCATATTGGTTACTGCGTTGTTCTGACATGTTGATAGATTCGTTGCTTTCTGACCCAAGATTACCAGAGTTATTTTTTTCTAAAGATTTTATTTACTTATTTATTTGTCAGAGAGAGAGAGAGAGAGAGAGAGAGAGCAAGCGCATAAGCAGGCAGAGTGGTAGGCAGAGGCGGAGAGAGAAGCGGCTCCCCGTCGAGCAAGGAGCCAGATGCAGGACTCGATCCCAGGAACCCCAGATCGTGACATGAGCCGAAAGCAGAGGCATAACAGACTGAGCCACCCAGGTGTCCCCAGGGTTATTTTGTTGTATGCAATACTTCAATATGTAAAACAAGTTCTAAATTTTAGTTTTGATCCCATTTTGTAATATATAGTTATACACAGAATATTTTTGACTTATGCATTCACACATAGGGAAAATGCAGAAATACACTTTTCAGTGTAAATGGTAATTAAGTAAACATAAATAGTTATCTCTGGGCTGAGGGACTAGGACATTTTTTCTTTTTGCTTGTCAATGTTTTCTAATCCTCCAATAAAAAATGAATGGCCTGTCTAATTAGTTTTTTCAAATGGCCTCCACTTATATATTATTTTTCACAGCTTTTAAAACTACAATGTTGTGGGCACGTGGGTGGATCAGTTGGTTAAGCGACAGCCATGGTTAAGCTCAGGTCATGATCCTGGAGTCCTGGGATGGAGTCTGGCATTGGGCTCCCTGCTTCTCCCTCTGACTTTCCCCCTCCTGTCCTCTCTCTCTCATTCTCTCCCTCTCAAATAAATAAATAAATAAATAAAATCTTTAAAATCACAATGTTGTTATACAGGGCCTTAACCACTGCTTTCTAAATATGTGCTTGTGGTTCTTTTTCTACCCTTCTGAAGTTCTCCTTTGCCTCTTGTAGAGGATACTCCTTTTTCCCCCCGTCCCTGACCCTGCCCTTGACCACACTGCCTCCACAAGATAAACCTACTTCTAATGGCATATGGGCCCCTGGAATAGCCATGCTATTGCTACAAACCTCAGAGCATCTCCAAGTTATCTTTCTACCCAGTGTCTCCCATTTCCTTCCATAGTATCACACTCCTCTAGTACTCTGGGTCATTTTGTCCCCTTCATTCCCTTCATTCTCTGAAATCCAAATTAGCCACCGTGCTCTACTGATTATAAAACAGGTTTGAGATTTTTCTTCTTCATTAATAGGACCACCACCATAAGCACCAAAATTAAATTCTTCATAATCTATCACCTGTATTTCACCCTGATAACCTCCTACAACACATCCTCCCCCGTGCCGTATTTTTCCTAAATATCATCATCAGCTTTACCTTCCTAGTATGCCAACTGCATCAAGTTTTGTTTGTTTTTGTGGGGTTTTTTTTGTTTGTTTGTTTGGCTAAATGTCCTACAAGCAATTCTGTGGGAAAAAAAATGCAAGGCTGGTGAGTTGGAATGTTCATTCTGTCAGGTGACTCCATCTTACTCATCCAAATGTACAACCGCTGCCAGGCACACACAGACCCCATACCCTGAAAACTTGAGTCCTTACTACCTCCCCTGAAGATCTGACCTCTTCTCCTCAGTGATTTTCCTCATGTCTTCTGACCTTGGAAGCTCTCCCCCCACTTTTTGCTGCTGATCTAAACATAATTTTTTTTTTTTGCAAAAGCTTTCTTGGAAAATTCAAAAAAATCATAAATACATGTAAGAAAATTTATGCACAAATGATATTCACTACAAGAATATACATTAAGTAAAAATGGCCAGTTAGCTCAGCTGGCTAGAGTGTGGTGCTAAGAATATACATCAAGTACTGTCAATAGTTACCGCTGAAGAATCAGACCTAGAAAACATTATACTTACTAAGCATTGTGTTTCAACAAACTCAGAATTTATTTACAAAGATCCATATTCAGACAAAAAAATTAATAGATATTAACACACCCATCTTTCCAGTTCCTAAATTCCTACAGCATCACTGATTTATCGGGGGGGGGGGGTGATGTACTCTTTGAATTTTTTGTTTAAAAAATTGCCAAACTCTTAGCTACCTAACAGAATCCCACAGGTTCTATCATATCCTCATCCCCTACCTCCCAGAGCTCCTTAGTTCACAGTCATACAGGGGTTCAGTCATCTCCCTTCTCTATTTTCTGCTCCTGTACATCAACGACTGGCTACCTGTTTAACCCAGCACACCTGTGACACCATTAAATGTGGCATGTACTTCTGGGGACATAGGTAACCATTAGATAAGCTTTGGGTTACATGTAATTCTTCATTACTTGACCCCCTCCCCCACTCAAGATAACCTATTACACTACAAATGAGACAGATGTTATTAAAGGGAGAGATGAGAGGTTTAAGTCTAATATTTTTAGACAAATGAATTACAAATCTTGACACTTTACTGTTAGTGAATTATGACAAAACTCACAACTCACTTCTGGCCAGTATGGGGTTTCCACCTCCTCTACCATCTATTTTTAAGAAGCTTTGCCTACAGTAAAACTCATACTTTTCTTGGCCTCCACACAACTCTGTGAGGGAAAACAAAAACAGGATTTGTCTGATCCCTTCCGGAGCTTTAAAAGAAAATTCTCCTTTTAGCCAGTGATTTTGAAAATCTGGATTTTCTTACCAAGGGAAATTTTGTTTTCTTCAGCTGAAAGTAGTTAGGGTTAGGGCTTTAGAAGGTAAGGGAGAAGGATAACTAAAATTATCACAGCCCTGCTACTGTTAGCATGGTTTTATATACTGTGCCATCAACTCCCTGGGGCCAGGTGGGCTCCCGATTCCACCACTAGGGCTGGAGAGGCATTTGGGGCATCCCCAACTGGACACTGGTGTAAAAATGTGGCTGTGTTCGGCAATAGCAATAATGAGGTGCATTTTCATAGGTTATCACACTGCCCTGGAGCCTTAACACATTTCCATGGAAACCCTTTTCAGAGTACCATCAATCTAAAAATGAGATTTGGGAACAAAATCCATTCTCTATTTAATAACTATTTGCTGAACTTTAATCATTCAAGGCTTTTGATTATTTACTTACAAGACAATGGAAGGTCTGAGCTAACAGAGAGGACTGGATTGTCAAACCAGACTCATATGAAACCATGATCTTATCTAGTATTAAGCTTTACTAAATGTTCCAAGAATAGAGGCCATCAAATAATTCAGAGGACACAGAGAGAGGTGGGAGCATCAAAGGCAGTTGGCAAGCCAGATCCTCCCTGTGTTGAACAGGCAGCTCTGGCCCAGAAGAAATGAAGGTTCATAAAGTTCTCTACCCAGTAGTGAGAGTTCAACTTATAAAACATCTCTGTCCTCTACCCCCAGAAAGTTGTACAGCTGACATGACATTCTCCAAGGAGGCAGGCCTCACAGCTCCCAGGTGTACAATACCATATAATCTCTTCTTTTAAAGATTTTATTACTTATTTATTTGAAAAGAGAGAGAGAACCTAGAGGGAGAGTGAGGGGGGAAAGCAGACTTCCCGCTGAGCAAAGAGCCAGGTGCGGGACTCAATCTCAGGACCCTAGAATCCTGACTTGAGCCAAAGGCAGACCCTTAACCCACAGAGCAGCCCAGGTGCCCTACATTACCATACCATCCTCAGCCAGGGACATCTTCAAGGCATTTCGGAGTTAAGGTCTCTTCCTCCTAACAGACCTCAGTACTCTGTTTACGCAGAAGTCCTGCTGAACAAGATTAGACCGGAGTCACCTGCCCTCCTTTCTTCCAAGAAGCAAATGGATTTGCAGGCCCACTGTTTTTACCCCTTTCATCCAGGGTTACTTAAGAACTTGGTGACATAAATTAGCTCTTTCTTACTTGCTTACTAGCTCCCCAGTAATAGAACCAAATCAAATCATTTTAACAAAACAGATGAATCACAGAATATCAAAATAAAACTTCAAAGATACTTTAGTGTAAATTCCTACCCAATGTTTCTACTTACTATATCTATTTTCAAGGCTACCTGATTGAAGATATCTTATGGTAGAACTATTTTAAAACACCATTGCTAGAATCATCTTATTTACTGGGGAGGTCTCTTCTGCAAAAGAGAAGTCTGACCTACCTCTCTTTTACTGTCCCCAGAGCTCCCAGTTCAAACACCTGAATTAATCCTGAATGAGTCTACTCTTCTTTCACTTAACAGTCCTCTCACAGGCCCAAGGGTATTTCAAAACTATCACATCCTACAATTTATCTTTTGCAGGCTGACCTCTCTGGGTCCTTCAATTGCCACAGGTCAATAGCTTCCTAATCTAATCTCCACTGTTAAACGGCAGCCCCTCCCCCACCACAGGCATAAACCAGGTCCCAGACACCAGATAATGAGCTTGGGTGTGGTCTAACCAGGAAAACTGTCGTTTTTGTTTGAATTGGATGCTCTGCCTCCCCTAAGAGAGTCTAAATTTGAAATCAGCTTTCTTTTAAAGCAGATGTGATGTGCTATTGGTACAACTGAAGTTCTGGTCATTTATCACCTCTGGGTCATTCCTCCCTTCTTACACACTGTCACACCTAAATGCAAAACCTAACATTATCACTGTGAGGTTCCATGTGTTTGTTTCTGCCTATTGCTCCAGCTTAAAAATGTAATATATCATCCAGCATATTATTAGTTCTCCTTCCTAGCCTTGTTGCAATCATTTGATAGGCTTGTTTAAAAAAAAAAAAAATTGATAGGCTTGTTAAAAAACAAACAAAAAACCAAACACACACACACACACACACACACACACACACACACACTCTCTTAAAAAATTAAAAATTTTTGAAAAACATTTTTTTTACTGTGGTAAAATATACATAACATAAAATTTACCCATTTAATTACTTTTAAGTGTTTAAGTCTCCAAAATTTTTCTAATCCCCAAACTGAAACTCTCACTCATTCAACAGTAACTTGACCCCCTGCACCCAGCCCCTTGTAACTATCCTTGTCTGTGTCCATGGATTTGACTATTTCAGCATATCATATAAGGAGGCTCATATTATAAGATTGTTTTTTATAAAATGTAATTCAGAACAAAATACTGACTTTGAGCAGACATGGCTGACATCTATTTTATCATCACACATAAGTCCAATATATGAACTGTTTCCTTTTCTGGTACTGAAAGGAAACAGGGTTCAAAAACCAAGCCAGGTTAGAGAGAGGAAGGGAGACAGTTCTAAGATAATTCAACGAAGCAAATCTGAGGAAATGTTCTGTGCCCACAAAGACCATGAAGCAGCAACCACAGGGTAAGGAGAGAAGAGCCAGCCCTGAGCTCCTCCTAAACCCAAACAGAGGAAGGTCATAAGGAACGTGGTTATGTTCATGAAGTACGGGGAATGGTCACATCAGATATTCTATAATAAAAAGCAAATATTAAAGCAAATTCCAAAAATCCAAACACAATATATTATACATACAGGTCTTCACATACATGCACAGAGGTATATAACATATTTTTTTAAATGGCCACTTAACATTTTTACCACAACTAATCCCTCAATTAGTAGTAAGAGTTATAAGCTAATTGTATAACTATGGTTGCATACAGATTTTGAATAAGTAAACTATACAAATATTAATAAAAATTTCTAAGACTGACTTCCGCCCATCTGTTGCTCATTACAATATGAGAAAAGCTGACAATCTTTTATTTCAGTAGAAAAAAGGTTAACATGTTATCCCAGATTTAAAAAAATTTTTTTATTTAAATAGTTAACATGTTTTATTATATGTAAATTTAGTGGGAAACAGAAATCACACAGACCTTACTACTGAATCTTCATTAGTAAGCTACAGTAGGTGGCTATTTTAATACTTACCCAGTCAACAAAAGTGTTAACTTTTGAAATTTTATTATCTTTTGAAATGTTGCTCTAACAGCTATGATAGTTACCTAAATTTTTCTTTAAGACTATTCTAATGGGAGAAAAAGAGGAAATACATTATTTATATGTAACTGAGAACAGGCAACACTATTCAAGTCATCTTCAAACATTTGAACAGTTTAACACAGTCAATGATAAATTGTTAGTGAGTTATGGCATTTGTTTCATGGTACTGGTGTGGAAATTATTCTTTAGACTAAAGCTAAGACCAGTATTTTTCTAATTCTCATGTTCTCATGTACATTACAGTTTTCCATGTCTTATATACAAGTCTTTCATTTTTCAATAGGACTTCATATATACTTACTTGCAAAATGTTTTTCAAATGGAGACACTGGGGTATAACATTAAACAAGAAACAAATTCTTACCCTCAAGGTATCACATTGCAGCTAATTCCCTTTAATAAATGTACTGACAGCCCTGGAAACCAAATTTTCTTCCTAAATTGCTGCTGCATGATTTAATGATTAGATTCCAGGGTAGCTGAATAATGCAGAAGAGCTGGGGAAAGTCGGTTTAGGAGTGGTCTTCTTTTCAAATTTAGAAGTTTTCCAAGTATACTCTTTTTTCTGGTTGGGGAATGTGGGTGATCCTCAAGAAACAGAAAAAAATGAAGGCTACCAAAGAGATCAAGAGTACAAAAGACAATGGCTTATCCTTAAAAAAAGGGAATCAGAGCATAATTATATTCATGTCCCTTATAATAAGAAATCATCCTATCACATTTACCCTAATAATTAGTATCCTCACTGAGGAGGGAAAAGTGAATTCTAGGAAAAAATCTGTAGGGTTTTTACCTTTCTATATAGACACCAGAGAAGATTCCTTAAGCTCTAAATTACTCCACCAGAGAATTTTAAGACTCCACTAAATATACGAGAGAGAGCTACAAGAATAGTGATCAAGACGTTATATAACCTATTTAATAACCTAAATTTAAAAGGATCTTACTTTTCAACCATTTAGTAGAGCATACAATTAAAACCTACAGATAACTTGTCTCTAGTTTTCATTTTAAATTTTAGTTACAATTAGACAATCTTTTGGGGTGTCTGGCTGTCTCAGTCAGAAGAGCAAGAGACTCTTGATCTCAGGGTTGTGAGTTCAAGCCCCACACTTGGAGGGGGAGAGAAAATTTAAATAAATAAAGTTAAAAAAAAAAAAGAGAGAAAAGAAAAAAAAGCAAATGTTTTAAGAAAAGAAGTTATACAAACACTTAAATAGTTGCATACTTATCAGGTCAAAATGCTTTCCAAATATCACTTCTCATAACATAAGTGAAGAAATTCATAAAAGTTTATACAAAATAGTAGTAGTAGTGGTAGTTGTTGTTGTTATTTTGTTAGCCTTACGTAAATTGCACAAGACGACCTGGAAATTCACTGCATGGAACAACAAAAGTTTTTCTATAGTTAAACAGAAATGTAAAATCCATAAAGGACAAAGGTTCACTACATCTATAAGCATTTATTTATTTTCTAATTTTTTTCCTGTTTCCCTCTGAAGAGATTCACTTTAAACAGATAAATTTACCACATACCATTCATTTATTTCATACAATAGAACATAGGAAGACACCAAAAAAGCAATCATTCCTAGAAAACACAGCACTTGATTTTCTTATCAATAAGACAAGAGTTAATTTCTTTGCACTTTAATTTTTTTTTAAATAAAGACATAAAAGTCCAAAGAGAAAACAATATTCATCCCACATAATTAAATACTCAGCCTACCAAACCACGCACAGCCAGCCCTTTGCCAAGCCTGAAATTCAGGGGTCGAGGGAGAACAGCAGCTCATCCTATTCACATTTCCAAATGCACGTAAGTGACCTGTTATCTTTCATCAGCTTGTATTCTTTTCACAACAGAATGGTTATTTGTGACGCATATTCAGAGAACATTCTTCTACACTGAAGCATGATATTAAACTCACGTGGGCACCCACACATTCTTCCCAGACTTAATCAGTATTTTGTTAGTCAGCTTTCATGTTTTTTAAGCAAGTGTTTAGGAAAAAAGTGCTTATACACTAAAAATTTAAGACCTGTAAAAGGTAAAAGTCTATATTTTATAACTACCTATAATCTATTAAAATCTAAAAAGAAGACAAATAGTAGGAAATGCCAGTAAAAATAGCCTATTGGTTGAGGAAAAATAAAGTGATTAAGGATACATTTTGGATATACATAATCACTTATTTATAGCATGAAAACAAGCATAGTTTTTGAGTACATTTATATTAATTTATGACTTCAATGGGTGATAAAGAGAGATATTCTGATATATCTAATTCTTGCAGAAATAATGCCAAACTGACATCTTCACCAGCTATCTGTGTGTGGATCAACATAATGAAAAGTGGAAGATCACTACTAATACACATTTATATTAATTTTTTAAAAACCCTCCAAATAGTCACAGATGTCTAATAATGTAAGGATTTTAGTCATACCAAATAAGAAAAAAAAAAAAAAGCCAGTGGTTATATTTAAGTTTTAAAAAGAAGAAAACATGGAATGGCATACCATAATAAAATTTGTATTATTCTAGGGACACCTGGGTGGCTCAGTTGATTAAGTAAGTGGCTGACTCCTGATTTCAGCTCAGGTCATGATCTCAGGGTTCTGAGACTGAGCCTCATGCTGGGCTCTTCGCTGAGCGTGGAGCCTGCTTAAGATTCTCTTTCTCCCTCCCCCTCTGCCCCTCTCCCCTGCTCTCTCTCTCTTGTGTGCAAGTACACATGCACACACTCTCTCTCTCTTTCTGTCTAAAACAAAAAAAGATTTATTATTCTAGTTTACATATGTCTATTATTTCCAAATATCTACTTGAGCCTTGTTGGCATATCTAGGTTGAAAAACAACTGAATGTGGAGAAACTTAACCCACACACAAAGGATATAAAATTGCTAATTTACAAATACATAGTGTAGAAAAATAATTGTTGATGTAAAACTTACTATGCATTACTGCCTGAGATTTGCTGTGAGTACACTCTATGAGCTCAGTCTTGGAATTCTGAAGTCTCTGAGCAAGACTCTCCCACTGCTCCAGCCTACTTAAATGTAATTACATATGTACATGTAACTGGATGAGAATTAAACAGAAAAGAAAGTCATAAATGCACCTAGGAAGACAGGCAGATATCAATAGCTACACGATCCTAAAGGTTCTAAGTGAAAATTTAAAAAATCGAGGTCATCTACCTTAAATTTTATGAATCCAAACAACACTAACACAAACACACATCATTATTTTTTGTTAATAAACAAGATAACACATCACCACAGTGACCCCTGAATGCCTCTGGAGTTGGTCTTTATAAACTGGGGACTGTAGGTTTCGATTTCTGTTCACCCCTAAGTCATCACTCCCAACCTTGTCTACTTGTCAGGCTACCGTAAATCCTGGCACTCACCAGTACAAAGTAGTATGCATACAGCGCTGCACAATGGTGAATTATAAAATATTTGTCACCAATCACTTTCCAATACAAAATGAGAATCAACAAATCTGAAAGAAGGAAAAATAAGTGAGATATTACATAAGAAGAAGGCTGGACTGTTTTTCAAGTGTATCTAACTTTCCCCTTAACAGCCTCTCACAGGCAATACTGAGCCCACTGCACTTTGCTCATGCTTTGCTAGTCCCGTTACCACCTTATTGTAAGGTATCTGCTCCCACACGACTGTGACCTCCGCAGGGTGAGGACCACGTGTGGGAATCCAGCACAGTGCCCACCACACAGGTAATATATTCGTTGAAAGTACAAATTAATAACTTACCAGGTTAAATAAAATGGAAATGTTATTGAATACAAATAATTTTTAAATAGGCTGAAATTACTGATGTTTGTGACTACAACAATTCACACAGATAAGATGGTTGCAGAAAGGGTGCAAAATGGCCAACTTATTTATAACACAAATCCAACAAACAGTCTTTAAAAATTAACAAGGGATATGATTAAATATTAATTCAAAATAGCAATAAAAACAAAAACAAGAACTAAAACTATTAAAAAGATATGCAAAGCAAGAGGTCAAGGTCTCAATTTCTCCTTAAAAGATCCCGAATATAAACACCATGATTCAGAAAATAGTTTTCCCTTAACAAAACAATCTTCTCAAAATGTTAACACAACTATGTTCTTTACCAAATGGCTAAATGTGAAAGTTAGACATGGAGGTAAATGGCTATCATGGGTGGAAACCAAGAGAGGATGCAGGTTTTATGGGATTGGAGCTTATATGAGAACCTTCTTGTATATATAAAAAAAATGAAAACTGCTGATATAAAACTAGATGTGACTATTTATTTAAAAAAGTAATCAGATTACCAATTTTATGGAGAAAACAAACAGTACAAATCAAGTACAGTGGAAATCAAGAAAATATAACACTATTAGTAACTGACTGCATGACAAACCTCTCTAGATACATTTTCCCAACGTATTTTGGCCATACACTGGTCACCAATTTTTATGATAATGACCTTGCAATATTTTCCATAGAGAGAATAAGGAGAATTCACTCTTCATTCAGCTTGGTTTAGAAAAGTCAGTTTCAGTTCATAATTCTTATTTTTAAGTGCTTCAGATTATTATCTTATTTGGGGAAACCTTTATCAAGCTTCTTTCATACAAGACTTTCTGAGTGGTGACTACTCTCTGAACAGACAATGTTCATGAAGCGGTCTGTGAGGTGTAGTATAAATTGTGTCAGGCGAACGTGATAACCACTACACTACGGAAACTGTACTATAAATTGTGTGTCATCCTTGTCCACAACAGCATTTTGTACCAAACAAGCAAATCTTTTTCCAGTGTATTCACACAATTCACTCTTCTTGTAAATGGGCCATTAGATAATCTAATCACCTATTCATTATTTTAATTCAAAATTTATTTCCTCCTCCTAATGAATTACTGTGTTTTGGTATAATTTAATCTTTTGTTACAATTCACTTCTTGATAGCAGAAAATTTTCTATTGAGTCCATCACTCATCTTTATCACTTTGGTTTCATATTCCATTATTTTTATTTGGATTTTGCAGTTATCTATTGAATTTGAAAATTATAAAATAGGGTTCCCTATATAAAATGTCCAAATCGTCTGTTATTTTTCTCTTGCCTTACAGAGATGGTCTAGAATGTCTCTTCAAAAAGTTCAAATCGTATATTCTCACTTAATTTCCCCTTTATCTCATAGTATAAAAGGCTATTTCAACCCCATCCCACAGGAGGAGAAATATGACAGAGGGAAACATGGAGTAGAAAGAGTCCATGATCTTAACTGATTATGGCTCAAACAGTTTCCCTTTGCGAACTTCCCCAAACAATATAAAACGGCAAGCACAGGAACCCATTTCAAGGGCCCTTGCAAGTGAGAGAAATCTTGATGCTTAAACCTCATTAGCTTCCCAGGAATTCCACCTGAGAGACTGTTCGGGGCAAAAAATGGACCATTGCTAGTAAAAAAAAAAAAAAAAAATCAGGCCTTACTGAGGCCCCACTCTGCTGCTCTACCATCAAAGAGAACCAGACAGCCAACAGGAAAAATGTTTCATGTTCTATCATCACAGCAGATAAATCTTCCTCTTATGGGTCTACAAGTGGCTTCACAAATAAATAAACTGAAAGCATAGACTATGTATTCTTTGTAAAATCCCATGAGAACTGTAAAAAGAGACAGTGGCCAACATATCACATACCAGAAATGAGGTAGCCTGTAGCAATAGAGATATTCACTTTCACAAGCGATGAATCACCCCTATAAATATTTAAAAAAAAAAAACAAAAGATTCCCTTTTTTTAGCACATGGGTTACAGATGACAGCTACATTTTTTTTTCTATTGAGAAACATAATTAAAATGATTTCTATAGATTCTTGAACAGTAAATTGTCATTTGTACCACACCCTGGGTTAGCTTGATATACTTCTAACTACACAAATAATCATAATTTCTTATATTAACTAAAAGTTTATATAAATAATTTTACCAAAAGATAACATTTTATAAATGTGTTCTCAAAGGATTTGTTTGTGAAAAGATTCAAATAGATTTCCAGATGCTGGCTCGTTTTGTTTTTGTTTTTATTCCTTTTTCTAAATCAGAGATTCAAATACTCAAGAAATCATCCAGCCTGCCCCTGATCTTGAAGCAATATACTGGTGAGTATCACTTTACTGATGACTAGAGAGATCTGTCTATTGTCATATAACTGGAAAATGGCAGGAACAGGACAGTTTAAACCTGCGGTTTCAACATGTATACAATATCAAGTCCCTACAATTTTCCCTAATAACTGTCTTTACTCCAAAAAACAAATATCTGGTTTATAATGTAAACTACTGGTGAAATGAACACAAAATTAATCTGATAACAGCTAAACTGCAAATGGGAAGGTTTAGCAGAAGTCCTATCTTCTTTACAAATTTTGATCTGCAAATATGACCCAGGAAAACAGAACCTGAAATAAACTGCAGGACCAAAGAAAATGTAAAAAGAGAAAAAATCATACTATGTAAAAGTCTGATAAGGACAAAAATAGACCAGTGAAGTAAATCTTTGTCATAAAATTTATCTCCCAAAAGAACTGGTTCTGTTGACCATCATTATAACAATAAAATTAGGAGAAAAAACTTAGAAATGGTTTCAGTAGATTACATAAAAAACCTCATCATGGAATTACATTCACTAAATTGATTCACTTTGAAAAATACCTATTCCTACCAAATAAATTTGGTATATATTTAATAAATACCAAAATTTACCAATACTGGTAGAATTCTAACGGGCATAATTCCATATTTATCAAAATGGCATTACTGCAAAAAAAATGGTCAAAAATTACATTGTCCCACATCCTCCAGAGCCCACATCTACTACATCCTTATGCAGTGCTTTCTGAAAACATACCTTATCTCTCAAACTAAGCCGAACTAAGCCTTCTTATATAAGGCCTGGAAATACAGTTTGCAATATCTCTGCCATTGAAATGACATTTAAAATTTTCAAAAAGAGTCATCTTAGAAATTATCTATTATTGCTGAACATTATTATTAGTATTTCAAATCTTCTCATGTGGTACTAACTTCCTCTTACATGGACATCTTTAATCCTCATTTTTATACCTTTTATACTTTTATACAAATGATGGGTTCAACACAAGACTGAGTCTTTAGATTATTATCCAAGCTGACTATCCTACTCAACAGCTAACTCATTTTTGCTCTGAACAGTGGTTACGACAACTTGGTATTACTCACTAACTCAGTATAAATATATACATCATCATCATATTCTCCCTGTCCTGGGTAACAATTGGGATACTAGTACAAAGTGGCCTTCATTATTTGTATTCAAATCTAAAATAAATCCTTTTATTGCACCTTGCTGAAGTATGTCTGAACACAAGCATTTTAATAAACCATGCACCATCAATATATTTTCCATTTTGAAGTAGGAGATGTTCTTATTAATAATTAATATCAAAACATAAATCAAATGGACTATATTGGAAAGAAACAGCTTACCAGAGTGGATCAGCCTTTGCAACCTCATCAAAAAACAAAATGTATAGGCCGAAAAGCCCAACCACCAAAGAATGGCATGTAGATCCTACCCTGAAATGAAACAAAATACATACAAAGATTTTAGATTCTTTGCAATAAACTGTAATTCTGGCAAGACATTTAACATTTTGAAGAAGTTAAATCTGGAAGCATTTAAATATAGGAATGGAGTATATCTAAGAGTATAATACAAAAATATCATTTAGAAATCCAAGGGCTATGACTTTACTTTGGAACTAATAGCAAGAAGGATGCCCCTGGGTATTTACCCCAAGGATACAGATGTCGTGAAAAGAAGAGCCATCTGTACCCCAATGTTTATAGCAGCAATGGCCACCGTCGCCAAACTATGGAAAGAACCAAGATGCCCTTCAACGGACGAATGGATAAGGAAGATGTGGTCCATATACACTATGGAGTGTTATGCCTCCATCAGAAAGGATGAATACCCAACTTTTGTAGCAACATGGAGGGACTGGAAGAGATTATGCTGAGTGAAATAAGTCAAGCAGAGAGAGTCAATTTTCATATGGTTTCGCTTATTTGTGGAGCATAACAAATATCATGGAGGACAAAGGGTGTTAGGAGAAGGGAGTTGGGGTAAATTGGAAGGGGAGTGAACTATGAGAGACTATGGACTCTGAAAAACAATCTGAGGGGTTTGAAGTGGCGGGGGTGGGAGGTTGGGGTACCAGGTGGTGGGTATTATAGAGGGCATGGATTGCATGGAGCACTGGGTGTGGTGAAAAAATAATGAATACTGTTTTTCTGAAAATAAATAAATTGAAAAAATTAAAAAAAAAAAAAAGGATGCCCAGGTCTATAATTTTCTGCTAGAAAATTATGGAATCACTTATTTGTTAAAAATTCCAAAGCAGGGGTGCCTGCATATCTGGTGAGGCAGTTGACAGCGTTTGATATAGACAGACTGTGACCGGCAAGTCCACTAACCAGCACCCTGCTCCGAGGTCCAGCCCTAACAGCCTCACCGCAGCATTAGTTTCCTGGTCCAGTCAGTGAGGAGTATCTTCCACATCTACTGACCTTAACCAATTCTATAGCCTTGAATCAGAATTTGAATGGATTGTGAAATGAAAATGTATTGCCTTGGAGATTTCAGTGTTAAATGCACATTCACATGCTTGCTGCACTTGATTCCTGTAACCAACCCATAAGAAAGCTAGAGCAGCTATTATTAGTCTCTTTTTATCATTATTATGAAACCACTTCTAAATAGAAAAATTGAGGACCATGAATTTGTACAGAAAATCTATTTTTAAAAGAAACACTCAAGTGAAAGCAAAATGTTCACGAGATCCAGGCTGAATTTTCTTTTATAGAAGGAATAAGGTTTAGATGGAAAACATCAGTTTCTGTGAACATATCTTGCTAGTTATTTACTGGATTCAACCAACACCCAAGCTCTCTGATATGCTACTTAAAGAAGTGTACACAGGATATAATATATTTACTCACACAATGAAAAAGTTTACAAGTAATGAAATTTCTTTTCTCTTCATTAGAATAAAGGATAAGAAGGAACAGCAAAATTTTTTTTTATAAATTAATAGGATGTAAAAAATTTCTGTCTAAAATATGATCCCAAACCTTTAACAGTGACATGTATCAACCAATATGAAGTTTGATACTAGAAAATCTTACTGTAACTTGAAAAATCAATATGCTGGATCTAATAGATGATGTGGACCTAAATAGATATATCATATTAAATGCTCAAAGATCCTCACTAATTAAAAGGCACTGAGAAAGAATACTTTGCAATACCAAAGAATCATTTTGAAGTGTGAATAGTTAACCCCAATCTATCTGGTTTACAAGTCTGGAATTTTCATGCCAAACGTACCTATATTACAAACATGGCTGTTTAAGGATATAAGTTCCTTTACGTCAAGTAAGACAGTCCATCTAAATAATCATACAACCAGCTTTCTATTGCCATTCAAAAAGTCTGTGAAAGCAGAAAGCTCGCCCTCTCACTGACTTGTTTTAGTGTTTAATAAACTTACATCAAAAAGCTTCCCCTTGGAAAAATGAGAACTTTTTGTTCCTGATACCCAGCCCTCAAACTCTCTTTGTATTTGAAATGTTACCTGGTAAATGGGAAGAATTACAAGCCCTTAACTGATGGAAATGGCATATAATTCATGAGAGAAAAGTTAAATCTTACTTGGATCAGGAACAGCAAATACCCTGTGCTTACCTACTCTTCTGCATTAAAAGTCTCTATGTTCAGAGACTTCTGTTTAGTAAACATTTCACAGTCTATTCTTTAAAATCGGATTCTTGGCAAAGCAAGATGTAGATTCCTTACTGTCCAAAATGAAATACCAAGATGCTACCCAAAAGAAAATATTTTTTTTCTAAGAAGGTTAAAAAGAAATGTTTGTGCTAATAAAAAGACAGGGAGATAATGGAAATAAGGACCATTGTAGAACAGCAATTTAAAGTTACTGATTTAATCATTCCTATGTAGTAGGGGTATTACCAATAGAAATAATATAGTTCAAACAGGCAAGAGTTAAAAATTAGAGAAGCAGATTTTAAAATTAAGAGTATTTTAACACAATAGGACTTTCTATACCATAGGAAAACAAATGGATAGAAGAAAATGTTTTTTAATTATAAGATATAAATAATACTTGTAAATATGTTTTTTTTCCTGAAAATACAACAATTTAGTACAGTAATTTATCACTTATGCTTAATTAAACTGTCACCTCTCAGGTGTAAATTTTCTGGTGAGTTGTTTTTCCTCCTGTACTTCTTCTGCAGTAGGGTTTAGACCACTCATTATTCAGAGACTTTTTCGTGATTATTAGTAAGAATTATATGGGTTGGGGCACCTGGGTGGCTCAGTGGGTTAAGCCTCTGCCTTCGGCTTAGGTCATGATCTCAGGGTCCTGGGACTGAGCCCCATATCAGGCTCTCTGCTCGGCAGGGAGCCTGCTTCGCCACCCCCCCACCCCGCCTTCTGCCTGCTTCTCTAGCTACTTGTGATCTCTGTCTGTCAAATAAATAAATAAAATCTTAAAAAAAAAAAAAGAATTATGTGGGTTGTGTTGATCTGGGTGTTTCAAGACTGGAAGCAGGATTTCAAGACATATACATGTATTTTACTCAAAAAGTAGCCCATCTTTTCTCTTTCTTTATACTCCACCTCACAGCTTAAATCTCATGTAAACCAAGCTGGAGTGGGAACAGGAGTAAATTTGAGAGAGAAAGAGAGAGAATGCCATTTAAATAGGGTAATGAATCTTCTATAATCCCAGACTCCTTTTTCAGCTAGGAACTCGGTTTCCCAAATAGCGATTCTGTGCACCGCAGAATGGCAGTGATAAGACTGAATAATGCAAAGTATTTTTCAATTTCATACCATTTCATTTTCATCTTGCCTCTATCTCTCTGCACCGTCCTTATTCCTCTGGCTTGCTGCTCTCCCAGGTTCAAAGGCCCTTACCTACCTTGACCATGGTGAAAGGGAAATGAAAATAGTTCAAAATTTACTCTCAGAAAATCTGTTCCCCATCCCACTCCTCACCCCTTCCTTCTCTTTCCCTCTTCTACCTATCTGCATCTGAGAAAGGGTTTTTTAAAATGATGGTTTGTATCCCACTTGTGAACAGCATCTTAGTACTGTTCTTCAGACCAAAAAAACCCAAAACTTATTTTTCAAAACTACATGGTGAAATAATTCCCACTTTTGGGCAAAAAGAGCTATAGCATGCATGAACCAGACAAAGGTGCAAAAGGAAACAACTGAAGTCTTATTCACAGTCTGAGTTATAAAAGTGCATGCCTGCAAACCATTTCGGCTCAAAGACAGGACACTTCCCAATCAGATGGGACCATTCTCAAATAAATACTTAGAACTTGGCAGAACTTAATTCTCAAAGGAAATTGCAGTGAAAAATAATTAAAGCAATTTTAAAGACCTGCTGAATTCATTTTATAGTCAGCATTAACTTCAAGTAAATTAAAACAAAAAAAATACATCCACAGCTGCTCCCATTCACTGCAGTGTGCAAAAGCACGGTGACATCCGGGTGAAATGTTCACAAGCACATGAAGCAGTCACCAGAGTCATTTTGTGTTTGAAACACTGAAAGGTCAATGAGTTGCACACACAAAAAATTTGCAAGCCAACTCATTAAAACTCCCATAGATTTCTATACCCTTAGAGGTACTATTCATTTTCCATTTATTTTTCTTCTGTTTTAAATAAAAATCTAAAAAGCAGTTTTTGATTTAACAAAAAAATGGGTTCTAATGGCCTCTGAATTATAATGAAAAGTTCATTAAAACATACAGATGTGCTAACCAGTAGCATGTAAGTGCCCTCAGTCTGGCCAAGCCAGCTCACACCATATAGAGGCTGCTCACAGACCCAGCTAACATTCACTTCTGTGATCACTTCCAGAGAGCATATGTTTGTTATCATAAACGTTTCAGAGGAGAACACAAAACAGGACTCCTCTGCAGTCAGCTGGAGTCTCCTTAACCTTCCCACGCCTCCCCAGAAAGTTCAGTTTTTCCTTACATCTTTCAGGAGAAGAATTTTTATAATTTTCTTGTATGAGATCTATCTACTTACTTTCCTTTTATTCCTAAGGTCAAATTAAAAAAACAAACAAACAAACAAACAACTGACCTTCAACTTTATTAGATCTTAAATGAAAGATTTTGGGCGGGGAAATACTTTTAAAAATTTTATTTCATTAAACTAACTTTTTAAAATCCGTTACATTTTCATATGCTTTACCTTGAGTTCCATTCAATCTTCTTCTCATAGCTGAGACTATTAAAACCTGGAGAAACTTTTGCTGAAAACCAGAAACTTATAAAGTAGAAAAGAAGCTGAAAGGTGAAAAAACTGGTAATAACACTGTTGAAGACCAGTTTGGTGTTGGTGTCCATATTTCTTCAACCTGTTAAGAAAAAAAGATGGGCATCAATTGCTTTAAATTGCTCATAAGAAATCTAAATTAATTATTTTTATTTTAAGAATACATGCTTATATTTTTAATAATTTATCTTAATTTAGCACAAATATAAGAATACAAAGAAACTAAAGGATTTTTAAGTCTTTATTAGCTATTTGTCATGTATCTTGTATTTGTATTTAAAATAAAAGGGAAAAATCATCCTAAATATCTCACTATTATCAATTTTAGAAGGCAAATTTAACAGCATGATTTTCAACATTATCTAAGTCTTAGGAGTTTAACATTAAGAGGGCATTTCAAGTACTATAACTGAAGGTATTCTTTTAGTAATATTTTTAATTAAATGTAGGAAAAATCACCTGATTTCTCTATGCTTCAACTTCCTCATCTATGAAATGAGTCCATTAGATAATTTCTAAGAAACAATTAGGCCAAAAATAATAATAAAACTAAGATTAACTACATAGCAAAACAAAAAATAATTACACTATAAAAACTAATTGTACAGTGAGACAAATGACATTTTAAAACAAAATTAAAATCTTAGGAAGAAGAATACCATCTTAGAAAAGAACCATACCACTGTTGCTGCTTTAATTAGTATTTAACTTTTAAAAAGTATTCTGCAATCACACACATCCTTGGACCAAAAATCCACCATGGCTTTTTATCTTTAAAATAAAAGATTTTTATAAAAGAGCTTCAGGTTTTAAGGGTAGAGTTAGAAGAACAGCAATATGCATATATATAATATGCATATGTACTCATTCAAAATATGTTTTCCAGCTCACTGAACTGAACTTTATTTGGATCCTAAAAATCTTAGGAACATTCAAACCAAAAGAAAGACACTAAAGCATTTGCTCATATCCAGCAAATATAGCATTTCTAGAAATGGCTCCATCTTTGATACAGCTGACCATCAAATGAAAAGGAAATGAATCAATACATATTTCCAGCTGCCTAATGTGAAGAAATAAAGTCACCTACTGAAGCCAATTCACTAGAGAAAAAGCAAGTCATTGACTACACTAGCAATAACCCCACTTCATTCCCCTCCAACCAGGACCTTGTAATAAGAATCAGGCTCCCACAGGGCCCCTTCTGACAGAACTCATGTGTCTGTAATGAGTTCTTTCCCCATTCTTTCTTTCTTGTGTGTGTGCTCAGTAAAAATATTGATATTATAATTCTTCTCCGTGAGATTCCATTAAATTTATTGCTCATTTACTTTTTTTTTAATTCAACATGTGTTTTAGGGTATTAAAAATTGAATTTGTGATCTTTTAGCCTAGGTTTAATATTAACCAAATAATACATAAAAGTTTTGTACATAAATTAAATATCATTATAATTCACTAAGTGAAATGTAAAAGGGAAAATGTTTTTCTAAGATTAAAGCAAATGGGGATCTGGAGGCCAGGTGGGCAGATAAATGAAGAAAATGAAACCAATAACCAGAAAAGAGTAGAGAGTTTAATCTTCAATGTGAGAATGTTTGCTCTGAAGGGTTCTGTATGTTCTCTGCTAGTCCTGGAGGGTGGCTGGACATGAGCTACTTATTTACTTTGGTTAAAATTCAACTTTATAGTGTGAATTTGTTTCATTAATGTTTGCTAAAGGTATATATTAAAACATAGTAGGTATTACACAACATTATCCATTTTATGAACTGTTAACCAGTACATTAACAAAAAAAAGGTTAAAATTCAACCTTATAATGTGCATTTGTTTCATTAATGTTTGCTAAAGGTATATTATAAAACATAGTAGGTATTACACAACATTATCCATTTTATGAACTGTTAACCAGTACATTAACAAAAAA
>NC_081570.1:80940745-80965691 GCF_022355385.1 Mustela nigripes | reverse complement strand
CACGCAAATAAGTTGCCATTAAGAAATTCCTCATTCCTATTGGAAGAACAAACATTATTAAAATGCCTTTACTACCCAAGGCAATCTACCCATTTAATGCAATCCCTATCAAAATACCACCAGCATTTTTCACAGAGCTAGAACAAGCAATCCTAAAATCTGTATGGAACCACAGAAGACCCTGAATAGCCAAAACAATCCTGAAAAAGAAAAGCAAAGCTGGAGGCATCACGATTCTGGACTTCGAGTTATATTACAAAGCTGTAGTCATTAAAAAGTACAGTACTATAAGAGACTCTTAATTTCAAGAAACAAACTGAGGGTTGCTGGAGTGGAGGGGGTTTGGGGAGGATATATGCTATGGTGAGCACTGTGAATTGTATGAGACTGATGAATCACAGACCTGTACCCCTGAAACAAATAATACGTTATATGTTAATAAAAAAATAATTAATTAAAAAAGACAGTATGGCACTGGCACAAAAACACACATACATCAATGGAACAGAATAGAAAACCCAGAAATGTACCCCAACAACTATATGATCAACTAATCTTTGATGAAGCAGGAAAGCATATCCAATGGAAAAAGGATAGTCTCTTCAACAAACGGTGTTGGGAAAACTGGACCACTTTCCTATATCATAGACAAAAGTAAATTCAAAATGGACCAGAGACCTAAACATGAGACAGGAAACCATCAAAATCCCAGAAGAGAACACAAGCAGCAACCTCTTTGATTTGGCAGTAGCAACTTCTTACTAAACACATCGCCAGAGGAAAGGGAAACAAAAGCGGTAATGAACTACTGGCACTGCATCAAGATAAAAAGCTTCTGCACAGTGAAAGAAACAATCAACAAAACTAAAAGGCAGTCTATGGAATGGGAGAAGATACTTGCAAATGACGTATCAGATAAAGGGCTAGTATCCAACATCTATAAAGAACTTATCAAACTCAACAGCCAAAGAACTAAATAATCCAGTTAAGAAATGGGCAGAAGACATGAATAGACATTTTTCCAAAGATGACACAGATGGGTAACAGACACATTAAAAGATGCTCAACATCACTTGGTATCAGGGAAATAGAAATCAAAACCATGATGAGATACCACCTCATCCCTACCAGTAGGGCTAAAATTAACAACACAGGAAACAACCGATGTTGGCGAGGATGCAGACAAAGGGGAACCCTCTTACACTGTTGGTGGGAATACAGGCTGGTGCAGCCACTCTGGAAAACAGCATGGAGGTTGCTCAAAAAGTTAAAAATAGAGCTACCCTATGACCCAGCAATTATACTACTGAGTTTTTACCCAAACAATATAATGGATACTGATTTGAAGGGGCACAGGCACCCTGAGGTTTACAGCAGCATTATCAATAATAGCCAAATTATGGAAAGCATCCAAATGTCCAACAACCGATGAATGGATAAAGAAGAGGTGGTAAAGACACACACACACACACACAATGGAATATTACTCAGGCATCAAAAGAATGAAATCTAGCCATTTGCAACGATGTGGATGGAGCTAGAGTATATTATGCTAAGCAAAAGAAGTCAGTTAAAGAAAGACAAATACCATATGATTCACTCATATATGGAACTTAGGAAACAAAGCAGATGAACATATGGGAAAGCAGAAAAAAAGAGAGAGGGAAGCAAACCGTAACAAACCCTTTTTAAAAGATTTATTTGAGAGAGAGAGAGGAAGAGAGAGAGAGTGTGTATACAGGTGCACAAACAAGGGGCGGGGCAGAGGGAAAGGGACATGCGGAGCTCAATGTGGAGTTCAATCCCAGGACCCTGAGATCATGACCTGAGCCGAAGGCAGATGCTTAACTAAGTCACCCAGCCACCCCACCATAACAGACTCTTACAGATAGAGAAAAAAGAGAGAGAGAGAGAACAAACTCTGGGCTGAAGGAGGGAAGTGAGTGGAGAATGACTAAATGGGTGATGGGAATTAAGGAGGACACTTGTGAAGAGCACTGGGTGTTATGTGAAGGGATGAAAGACTAAATTCTACTCCTGAAATAAGTATTACACTATATATTAACTAACTAGAATATAACAATTTGGAAGAAGAAAAAAAAAAACTCCTCATCCTTTCAAAAGGTAGTTTTTGTTAAGTCTTTATTATACTGGCTATTTTATATTTCTCACAGAAAGACTCTCATTTAACTGGGGTCTTTGGAATACATGTTGAGCCTCCCTTTGCAAAAATGTTTCATTTAAAACTAAAGAGCTCCATATAGTCGAGTTGTGGCTTCTATTAAAGGCTCAACGGACAGAAGCTAATTAAATTGTTCTACTCCCAGCTTTGCTTCTTATTAAGCAGCTGCTTGCTTCATCAGTCATGCCAAAGCAAGGACAAATCCAATGATTTTTTTTATTTTTTCTATATTTCCCCCCCCCCTCCAAAAAAAACAAAGCTTCTGGTAGAAAGCAAATGCCAGTCTTCATTCACTGAATCAGGCAAGAAGCAAAGGAAATGGATAAAACCAAGGAATTCTCATTTCTGACATAGATTAAGAATCTTGGAGAGTTAGGTGACTATTAAGCAGAAGAACACACAGTAAAAATAGGAAAGTATTCGACCTGGGTCATGTACCTCTACATGTGGCTGGGATACTACCCTAGGAAGGAATAGCCAGAACAAAAGTGGGAAATATTTCTGTGGCAATTTACAAGGGAGTGTCTAGACATGAACTTTACAATGTCATTAGCCCATCTTGATTCACACCCAAGAAACTCTTCCAGAGGCCTCCTGAATACAAATGATACTTGAATGTTTTCTCCCAAGACAGTTTCCAAAGACTTTAATTCAAGCAGTTTTCCTAGAAGAAAAACATAAAAAGGTCTGAAGTACACCTCTCCACCATTAGCTTGTAACAGCCTTTCTCCAGCAGGACTCTCAGAGGCAGGGCCACGGGAAACAGCGTAGCCAGGCTGACTCTGCCTTCACTTCAGCCGACAGTTCATCCGACATCTGTCACGTGTCCACCAGACCAGCCCTGGGCCAGAACTCAGAATACTAAATGGGGAACATGCTTATAGGCCAGTGGGGAAGCAAAGAAACCGATAACCACCACACAGAGTGCCAAGCTCATGGTGCTAGGGGATATTCCCTGCTTTCAGCATAGTAACTACCCTGCAGAGAGGACCCATGAACAGTGAGGAGATATTGAGGGTATTCAATATAAACCAACAGGGCATCTTCTCTTCTATTAAAATCCCCAAACCCTTTTTTTTAATGTTAATTATTATTTTATTAGTATCCAGACTCCAAAAATATCCCAGTAAATCCGTTTACAGTGGTGATCTTTACATATAGTCTCAGACAGAGATAATAAGCTAGTCGTTATGTGGATCAGGAAACACAGAACTTCTCCAATGTTCTAATGTGGTTGGAAACTATCAGGTAACTTTATAGTATGACATAATTTATTTATGAAATAATGACATGTTGAATGTCCTGGCCATCTTCTCCCTCAGTCCTAACTCTTAAGAGGGGATACATATTTGGGATTTTCTTGATACAAATGGGAGTAACCAAAAATCCCCAAACCCTTTAATGCTGAAGTGTAAGACTCCGTTCCACCAGCGGAATCTAGAACCACTGACTTGGGAAAACAAAGGTAACTCTCATTTCCCGTGTTCATTATCCCCTTCTAATACAAGGGCTTCCCGAGGGAGTGTGTCAGAACTGCCAATGCCATCTCCAGACACATGGACAACCTCACTCTGTTCCATTCTGATACAACATGAACCACTGCATAGTGGTTAGCAGTAAAAACATTAACATGAAGAGGGAAAGGTCTTCTGGGGTTGTCCTTAAGGGCAGCAAGGAAGGGGAAAGCTGGGAAGAATTCTTCGTGCGTAGGATTCCTCTTCCCACCTTTCCTGAGCTCCCTTTCCTGTTTCCCACACTAATTCCACACACTCACTGGTCTCAAATCTCCAGTTCTCTCTCTCTTACAAAAGATATAGTTTATTATTTGACCAAAAATGGAGGCTGTCGAGCATGAACTCCCTCAGTGTTGCAATGTCTACTACCTCCCCTGCCCCAACACAGAACCTCTTCTTTGCACACTATAAACTCTGCCTAGGTATATGCCCCACACCTTCAACATGGCTTCAGCTGTGTGCAACCAAACATCCCCCAGCATACCAGACCTGGATGGTCACCTTCCCTCCAGATGGCTCCATATGGGCATCCTGGAGGCCCCATAGACTCTATATGATCTGAGCCAAATTTAATCCCAGACCAGTCCTTCTGCCAGGGTTCTGTATCTCGGAGAACGATACTATCATCCACCACACTTCCCCCACCTTCCAGTCTAGAAGAGTTCAGTCACTCTAGTCCCCTTCCTATCCTTTATTCCCATAATTAACTGACTGCCAAATCCTGGCGGATTAAAGATCAGCAAATGGAGAATAACTTAATTCCAGGAAAGTTCTGGAAGTTCCTCATGACAGCCTTATGAATAATATAAACAAACGTGGCTGGAAAACAAAATTAGGTAAATCCGGAACCAGCTGAAAAACTAGAAGCAGCATGCAGATCAGTCATCTCAAACAGACCTGAGAAATACCTTCTGCTATCCTATAAGATTCTCTCTTTTTGGTCTGTTATTAGCAACATTTTTTACAAATATTCACATGGTACTCAATCTGCATCTAACACAGAGCCGGGAAATATAACTAATATAATGGGTTAACAGAATCAGGTTTCAGAATTGTCTTCATAAGCTGAAATAGTCCCAATCAGAAAGAAAAAGTATACTAGGAATAAATGTTTTAAAGGCAATACCTAAGTACAGGATTTGATGTAATAGCTATATACAACCCCCCCCCCCACACACACACACACATGGGAAGCCTGAGAATTTTAAGTTACACAAACCAATGAGAGATAATAAAGTAATAAAGATACGAATAACAAAAAACAAAACAAAACTTCAGGCTCATTTATAGTCAGCATAAAAGCATGCCTTTGGATCAAGATACTTATCAGTCTTACTTTACTCTGAATTAATCACATACCATTGGGAACAAGATTACTTAGAAAGGACTCAAGAGCATTCTTTAAACATCTTCATTTTGGTGTGGAAAAGTGAAAGAGGGAACTTATTCTGCATTATTCAAAATGGCACAAGTGGGCAAAAATTACAGGGAGGGAAGAGTTCAGCCTAATTTAAGGAAGAACCTTCTAATAATTTAGAAGTGCCCAAGCATCCATCATGAAGTGGTAAAGGGACCTCAATGGGGTGGACCCGGGTCTCTGAGAGCATCTCAAAGATAAGATTCTGGGATTCTAGGACTGAACTGATCTTTGGTATCTAAAAAGCCAATTTTGCATTCAACACTACATAAGCTTCTCAACAGTCTATCATTCAGGTTTTTAAAAAATCAAAATTACTTATGTAGGAAAATAATAAGTACATGTTAACTCGGTGGAGTGTACATAGACTTGGTTACAGGCTTGACACTAAACCTCCTCCCACACTTGCTGTGTGACCTGGGACGGATTACTAAATGAGCCGTACCTGAACCTCAGTTCCCTGAAAAATGGCGGTAACAGTAGTAACTTGGCATGGCTGTCATGGGGCATAAACCACATGTTTGTTGGACACTTAGAATAGTACTTGGCATGTGGTGCACATTAAGTTTCTGCTTCCACCATCATCTGTCCCCAGTGGCAAGAAGGCATGCAATTGCTGGGTCTGTCACCACTCCAGCCAAGGGCAGTAAGACCACTATCTAGCCACTAAAGACCCTAACTCATCCCTGTTTACATTAGTCAACACACACATGCAAGTGGACCCCACTGCAGAAATCCATCCTCTACCACATGACTATCTCTGTCACGCTCTTAAGTTCTTTCCCAGCAGCCACCTGACCCAGCCCTTTATTCTGTGCACCTCCCAAATCCTTTCTAGTAATCCCCCAGGGGCTGCTGCTCCATGCCCAGGAAACAGATCTCTATCCTTTGCCTCTCCTGTATGCTCTGAGGACCACCTCCCTTCCCTGCAGCCATCTCAGGCCGTGGCTGGCTGCCCGGTCTCCCACACTTTGGAGTCAGGAGGTGGCCCTATGTCCTCTTGGTTCCTCACACTCTCCTTCAGGCCCTGCTCCTCCAGTAAACATCCAGCAAACTTTGGTCCTGCTACTTAGTTATACCACCTCTCCCTCTCCTCACTGGTATTGTGTTCCAACCTCCTGGACGTTTCCCCCCAGCCAGAGACTTTGGTCTCCGTTCACTAGTATCTTCAAGCACTGATACCATCCTGAATGACTTCTGCTGAATGACTCTGCTGAAGGTACAGGTTTCCTTAACAACCCAGTCCCTCTTTCCTTCATGGGAAATAGCACCTCTTCCATGCCACCTCAACCACTCATGGACATTTACTGTCCCATACTCACCATTTTCTGCCTTGACAGTAACATCCCAAGTAGTCCCCTGCTGACCTTCCCTTCAAGTGTGCTCAGTATTACAGTATTTTCGAGTCCACTGACTTCTTGGCTCTGTCCCAACCTGCTAGCCCTTTCCTGTGTTTTACTTCCCTCTTTAATCAGCTTAGATGCTTGAGCCCATCATTTCAGTAATACTCTTACTAACACCCTACATTCCCTTTCCACTGCCAAGAGCTGGCAAAACTCCAACCCCAGAACTGCTCAACTATTTACTCAGCAATGAGCCCTAAACAATCAGAGCACTGTTGGGAAGTGCCACACACCGGAAGGGATTGGGGCTGGTGAGTGAGAAAGGGCAGAGGGATCAGAGGGCCCTCAACACTGCACGGCACTCCCACCTCACTGCCCCAGCTGCTCCTCTCACACGCCACCACTCATTTTCCAAGTCATCCCCAGGTTTCAAACCTCTAACCATCCACCCCCATTCTCAACAGATAACCCCCCATCCGACCTCACAAAATTACAGAAGCCAATATATGAAAATGGGATCACACTATTAACCACACAAATTACCTGCATCTTCACCCATCTGTCCTTCCACCTCAGGCCAACTTCTCCAACAAGTGCACTTGGGATCCAACCTTTCTGGTTGCCTTGGGAATCTTCTGCTCCCCAAGATCCTTTATTCTCTGCAACTAGATCTTTCTGTTGGCTTTTAAACAGGCTCAAGTTTTCAGTAGAAACAAAAATCAACAAATCCACCAGCTCTTCTTTAACCCAACAGTTTTCACTCTTGCCCTCTCTTCCCTTTCCCCCATTCCCTTTAAGGACAAAGTTCTAGAAAGGTGTATCCATACGATCATCATTTCTCATCTCTCTTGATCTTTAGCCCACTCCGTTCTTGTCCCTACCTTCATTATACCCCCTGAAATAGCTATTACTAAGGTCAACAAGGATGCCTACATGTGGCCTTCATGTTACCTGAACTCACATTACTGACCACTTTCTCCCTGTAATACTTCCTTTCCTGTGCTTCCCTAACACCTTGCTTCATCCTCTCTCCAGCCACCAAGTAACAGAATTCCCTAAGGCTCAATACCAGACCCTCTGCTCTCTACTTGTTTCCTATGTGATTTCACCTATACCTGTGACATCAGTAACCACTTACATGCAGAAAAATACCACGTTTAACTGTCCATCCCAGATCTCTCCTCTAAGCTCCTGATGTACACAGCCAACTGCCTACTTGTCAGTACGACAATTTCAAAGGCATCTCAAACCAAGCTCATGACTTGACCCCAAAACTTCTAGGTTCTTCATCTCACTGAATGATAGCATTGTACATCCACATTTCACAGCCAGAACCTAGAAGCCATCCTTTAATAACTTGTTTTCTGTACATTCCTACTATGTGCCATAATCCAATCCACTGAGTCCTATGGTGGAAATCCTAGTTTTTAAACCATCCATTTTTCTCTAGCTTATGACCATCACTTTTCTGGACTGTCAGCAAACCAGAAGGCTATCTGTAAACAGACTGGAGGACTCCATGGGAATCTTCACGAAAAGCTGCTTCTGATTATGTCACCTCCTCACTTACCCACAACTTAAAACCTTCAATGGTTTCCAAGAGTTCTTATGAGGATCCTACTTTCTCCAGCCTCAACCGGTACTTGCCCTCACTTGCTAAACTCCAGCTTATGTAACCTTTCTGTTCCTTACAGGTGCCATGTTCCAGGCCTTCACAAGGCCTTTGGAGAACCTATCCCTCACCTCCCACCCTGCCCCCCACGCCCAGGTTAACTCTCATACTTATTCAGCTCTAGATCAACCCTCACTTTCTCAGAAAGGCCTTCTCCAGGCTTGGGCACCAGATAAGGTACGCCCTTATCTGCTCTCAGAGTGCCAAGTTCCTCCCCTTTATAGCTGCAATTTATTTAAAAAAATTTTTTAAGTATACTGACACGCAACATTGTATTAGTTTTAGGGGCAGAACACAGTAATCCAACAAGTCTGTATGTTATGCTATGCCCACTACAAACGGAGCTCCCATCTGTCACCAGACAACACTATTACAGTCCACTGACTGTATTCCCTACGCTGTGCTCTTCATCTCTGTGACTTACTTACTCATTTTGTAACTGGAAGCCTGTGTCTCCCACTCCCGCTCACCCATTTTGCCCACCCCCACCCCCCTCCTCTGGCAACCCTCAGTTTGTTCTCTGTATTTATAGGTCTGATTTGGCTTTTTGTTTGCTTTTTTATTAATCTGGTTTCTTTAGACTCCACATGAGTGAGATCATATGGTATTTGTCTTTGTCAGTTAAAGCTGCAATTTACGGGGCGCCTGGGTGGCTCAGTGGGTTAAAGCCGCTGCCTTCGGCTCAGGTCATGATCTCAGGGTCCTGGGATCGAGTCCCACATCGGGCTCTCTGCTCAGCAGGGAGCCTGCTTCTCTCTCTCTCTCTCTCTCTCTCTCTCTCTCTCTCTGCCTGCCTCTCCATCTACTTGTGATCTCTCTCTGTCAAATAAATAAATAAAATCTTAAAAAAAAAAAAAAAGCTGCAATTTAAATGAATGTCTCCTTCCCCCAGTGAAATGTGAGCCTCGTAAAGGTGGGAAACATGGACATTTTCCCCCTCCATACTCATACCTAACACAGGCCTGCTACATAGCATGTGCTCAGTACATGTCTATTAAATAAAATGATAATAACAGGCATTCATATCCTTACATGGGCTTTCCATTCTGCTGGTATCTCATCAGCAGCAGGTCTTTCATTTTGCAGTATGGTCAGAATATTGGAAAAAGAATATTCTAAATCGACAACTCTTGTATTACAGCATGAAAACATATTTACTTCTAAAGGATCCTCACCTCAATGGCCAGAGCAAAGAGTCCTGACCAATATTATAAAATGAACTAACACTGAATATGTGTTTTAGTCCATTTGTATTGCTCTAACAAAGTACCACAGACTGGATGGTTTATAAACATCAGAAACTTATTGTTGCCCACGGTTCTGAAGTCTGAGATCAGGGCACCAGCAGTGTTTGGTGAGGACCCACTTCCAGGCCATAGATTTCACATGGCAGAAGGGGCAAGACAGCTCAGTGGGGTCTCTTATAAGAGCACTAACCCCATTCATGAGGGCTCCAACCTCAAGACCTCCTCACTTCCCAAAGGCCCCACTTGTTGCTACCACCACCTCTGGAGGTAAGGATTTCAACTTAAGAATTTGCTGGCAGGGGCGGTGGGGGGACACATAAACATTTAGACCTTAGCAGTAGCATATATGGCTTCTCCATCCCGAATGCCTTATAATAAATGGTATGTGTTCAAAGGTTTCATAATAATTACAATCTGCACTGTATTTTCACTCTTATCAAATACGTAAGTACTTAATTATTGATTTAGCTACATCAGTAGGCCTAACATGTTAAAGTACTTTAGAAGTCTCTATTTGCAAACTGAGAGCTATTTATAAATGAACACATGACAGCAGAAGGCATTTACCAAACCAAACAAACCAAAATCCTATCAAAAAAAGTCATACCTACACCTTACCCAATCATTCTAGGTGATGAAATTTTTTTGTTTTTGTTTTTTTAAGATTTTAGGTATTTATTTGAGAGAGAGCCAGAAAGAGAGAGAGGAGAAAGGGGCAGTGTGTGCGCATGCGCCAGAGGGAGAGGAAGAAGCAGGCTCCCCAGTGAGCCGGGAACCCAACGTGGGCCTCAATCCCAGGACTCTGGGATCATGACCTGAGCTGAAGGCAGACGCTTAACCAACTAAGCCACCCAGGTGCCCTCATTCTGGGTTTTGTTTGCATTTTCATATGGGTGGTACACTTCAATTATCTGTCCAAATGCTCATAAAACATAATTAACCAGAGACAATAAACCATCCTCCCCAGTAAAGAATAACTATCACACTACCCACTCTTTTCTTTTATTCATGTAAAAACCATTAACCATCTAATCAAATACCTATAAAGCTCCCAACTAACTACAGTTACAGTTTTGGGGTTTTATTGTCATTACTATTATTTCAATTCTATATTGAGATCTATACGAAAAAAGTTAGGAAAATTATGCGCAAAAAACATTCCACCTCTCTTCCTTTTCTGAGCATCATGTTCAAAAACCATTAGCACTAGTGTAAAAGTCTACGGGAAGCCAGCTGCATAAAAGTTAACCTAACTTCCGTAAATCCTCCAATATTCATGGTACTGCTTTTTAAAAAGACACAATGGGAAGAAAATGGATACCAAACCAGAAGAGGCTAAGGAACCCTACATTCGTATGATTAAATCATACTCCCTTTCTCACAGATATGATGTCACTTAAGGTCTAATAAGGAACTGCTCATGGTGATAGCAAAGATTTCTCTATGGTTCCTCCCTGTCACTTAAGATACTAAACTTTGAATAAGGGTATCCTTTATATTTTTCCCATTCCGTCAATCCTTTTTCTTTCAAGAGCATTTAACAGAATTCAAATTGCAGAGACACTCTTTGATTCTGTTACACACGCTGGCAATGCAATGACACCTCTTTGAAATAATTTTTTGAATTATAAATCATTTTAATGATAGCAAAAAATAAAATACTTAAGGTTATATATTCATCCATTTCTAACTGGCCTTTATTTTCCCCACCATCCTATGTAATAATTACAATCACGGCATGTATGAAAAGGA
The DNA here is from genome assembly GCF_022355385.1 of Mustela nigripes. Taxonomy (NCBI): domain Eukaryota; kingdom Metazoa; phylum Chordata; class Mammalia; order Carnivora; family Mustelidae; genus Mustela; species Mustela nigripes. The sequence goes on along the minus strand of NC_081570.1, from coordinate 80,954,564 downwards.
GGGAGGCCGAAATTCTGTTCCCCAGCTGGTGCTGTTTGGGGAACCCATTCAGCAACCGTGGGGTGGCCCCATCTTGCTACACAGCTCAGAGAACTATTGCTACAGGATCCCTTTATGACAAGATTTCCCTTTTATCTGTCTCCTTACATCCTATGCTAAATGTCTTCTAGATCTTTCTCTGGTCCCTCTCATCCAGTGTTTTTTTATCCCAGAGATTCTCCCTGCCCCTCTCACATGTACATAATACTTTCTCTGTATATATTCTTATTCCGACCAGCCAAGAAGATTCTGTAGTCTTCCCTTTTACAGTCGGTGGGGGGGGAGGGGTGGTAGGGACTGATATTTTTTCCATACAGCTCAGAATCCCCACCAAGATATTCTGGCACAGCAAGTGGGGGAGAGGAGGGAGGGTTATCCCGGCTTCTTAGGCTCTCCCTGAGAAGTCTTGCTCTTTCAAGAAATAATTTCTCTCCTGGTTTCCCAGAGCACTTGATCAGGTTTCCCTTCTATTACAGGTATTTTTAATTAGGATTTTAATAAAACGTTTATTCTTATTTTCCTAGCTTATGTTTACTTAAACTTTTTACATGTTCTGGCTACTAACTTCAAAATAAATAAAATGAAATCTAATACAGTTAATCTATGTTGTGTCAACTTTTTTTAAGTTTTTTGTCTTATTTTTATATTTCATTTTACACTGACTCTCTGATGCGGGATTTGTTTTTACAAAGCCTAACAAGAAGTGGGGCTGCAAGGGAATGACAGTGGGAAAAGGCCACCTTCCCCAGTTCTCCCCACTGCTCTGTTGATTCCTGACCCCCAATGCATTGAGAATTCTCCCCTTAGAAATTCAGTCCGTTTTCTACAATCTTAAGGCTCAGAGTACAGATAGCACATTTTATTTACTTGGTAAACGTTTCCTAGCATCTCATCCTACTTAAAGCTTTTATAAAGAAGTTTTTGTTTTGGCGCCTGGGTGGCTCAGTGGGTTAAGCCTCTGCCTTCAGCTCAGGTCATGATCTCAGGGTCCTGGGATCGAGGCCCGCATTGGGCTCTCTGCTCAGAGGGGAGTCTGCTTCTCCCTCTCTCTGCCTGCCTCTCTGCCTATTTGTGATCTCTATTTCAAATAAATAAATAAAATCTTTAAAAAAAAAAAAAAAGAAGAAGTTTTTGTTTTGCAAACCTAAGAGCTCCAATGACAGCCACTGGATTTCGGATAAATCAGAATGCCTTAAGCCAGGAGACAATAGTAACTGGAAAATCATACATATACAGTACTTGACACATATAATAAGAGGTTGGAAGGGTGTACAATTTGAGGGCCCATCTTTAAGGAAGTCAACATTTCAAATACAACACACTCCCCAAGCCTTAGAAGAGGTTACTGAGGAGCCCTACAGCAGAAGCAGAGACCAGATGGCACCATGTCACCTGCGGGACTCGGGAAGAGGAACGCATTCCTGCATCCAACCTCTACCCAACCTCTGATGTCCTTACTTCCTTGCAATTCCCTTCCTGGCAGGGAGCCTCTTGGCTTGGGACATCTCTTGGCTTTCTCCTAACACTGTGAAGTCAAGGAAAAGCTGGACAGAGCAAGATTTTTCCAAATGTGATTTGTTCTTTTGCTAAAGGAATCACTGCCATGCAAGCTGGGAAATCAGAACCTAAGAAGACAGAAAGGTCCTTCTTATCTTTCAACTGTCCATCCAATTACCCCTGAGAGAGTCCTTGGGATGCAGAGCATCTCTTTTTGCCTGCTCCCCACAGGAACCAGAAACAGCACTGAATGGGTTAAAGGAGCTGAAGAAGAATTTCGCAAATTTCTCTCACCTGTTGAGTCTTAAAATGCATTCCATTCACCTAGGAGAAACCTAGAATCAAATCCTCCTCCCAGGGTTTATCAAGTGGCCATGGGCAAGAAGAATATGACCTTTCTGACTTGCAAGTTCTATGAAAGGGGACAAGAATGCCTATGTTGCAAGACAGTTGTCTGGCTCGAGCGAGATGAACTAAATGTACCCAACACAAGGCTTGGCACATGCAGCCACTTGCGATAACTCCTTGTCACTGCCACTCCAGGGGTGGAGTCTATGCGTCTGACCCCAGGAATCTGGGCTGGCCTTGCACCTGCTGAGAAACGATGAGTAGAAAAGAGGCTGTGAGAGTCCTGGGGCCTCAGTAGGCCTCAGAAGACCTAGTAGCATCAGCCTTTTGCTCTCTTGAGTGTTGCTCTAAACCTGCCGTGTAAAGAAACCAATCTAGAATACTGGAGCATAAGCGATCACCTGGAGAACTGAGACAGCCAGCTGACAGCCAGCACTCAGTACAAGCCACCAGCCATACTGGCAAGCCCACCCCCATTTTCCAGCCCAGTGCACCCTCCAGCTGAATGCAGCCATATGAATGAGCCTATAACCAGCAGGGTAACTGCCCAGCCAACCACAGAATCATGAGAAATAATAAATCATTGTTTTAAGCCCTTAGGTTTGGGGGTGGTTAATCACGATTACATCAAAACACCACTCAATAAAGGATTGCACTGGTTATCACCTTTTCCTAACGAAAAAATGTTACACCCACTGTGTACCAAGTCACAGCAGGATAGGATATTGGGTATCCAGAGCAATGTGATCATTTCCCCCTCCTTTTAACCTATGGCTTAGGGGCCCTACAGCTTGTTTACACCTCCTATACAGGTGGGAGATATGGTGGCTTCAATGAGAAAAAGCCAAGGAGTTTCTAAATTCTCTAGGTGACCTTTCATTCTGTTCCCTAAGGGTCACTTAAAACCCTATCAAGGTACACGGAGAGTGGTTTCTCTTCTCTTCTAATATCTTCCCATAAGATTGCCTTTGTCAGCTGCACTGTTTACCAATAAACATATTTATCAGCATGATGATATATCTGTTTGACACTTGTCAGGCAGCCAAAAAATCTGAACCCGGTGACACATTTCCCTGAACCATGTCTCAGGCTAGGAGGTGCTGCTCAAAACAATCACACGAAGCTTCGGGTGACCTCAAGGTTAATATTTACTATAAACCTGAAGTTTAAATTCAGTTAAAATCCTGTAAAAGTACCTCAGCTTGACCCATAGACTTGGTAATAAAGAACTGTTCTGAGTCAATGCTCTGAGGTAAGACTTGAATGAATGTGGCCATGGAAACACAGACCTAGGTGGTTCATGACACTTGAACTTCCCCAGCTTCACTAAATAAGGTCACACCACCCCAACCTGTAGATCTCGGAGTCCTGCTGACACTCTCCTATGGGACAACCCGGAAATATTGAAGAGCTCAGAGAAGTGCTCAAGATTTCTTGGAATGGTGGCTCAGAGCCTCTCTCACTCATGGAGCTCATCAATGTGAACATGTGCCATCCTTCCTGTACGGCCCAATGACAGACTTGTGCATGCGTGTTTTTAAGAGGAAAAGATTTCATCCATTGTTATAGTTCTGATACACTGGTGGTGGCTGAGAGGATGGGTGAAACAGGTGATGGGGGAATTGAGGAGTGCACCTGTCGTGACAAGTGCCAGGGGCCATATGGAAGTGTTGAATCACTACACTGTACACTTGACACTAACAGGACATGCTGTATGGCAACAGGAATTTAAATAAAGTCTTTAAAAAATAAATAAATAAACATCCTCACTTCTTGCTTTGTAGGTTGGAAGCCTAGAAATCCTGGGCAAGCGGGTTCTACTCACAGAAATCCTACTCAAATGATACACTCAGTACTATAAAAAAAAAATTGTCTAAGAACAATATCAGATTGCTGTTTTCATCTGTCCTCTTATAGCACCCATGGACTTCCCCCTCACCATAATGACCTTTCATTGAGGACTTGCGAAGGCATGAGACCCCTGACTAGCAAGGAGGAACAAGGTATGAAACAGCAGCATAAGACAAGGTCGCTAGGTTTTGCTGTACAACACTGGGAACATTGTTGAGAATGCTGGCCATTGCAGATGCAGTGTTTTCTGGCTGAAAATCCAAAGGGGAAATTTCTCTCACCTCCTAGAACCAGGAACAGATGGATTTCTCCAATCTGGTTTCTCTTTGGGACACTTTGAAGCTCTTTGTGGACTGCTTCCTTCTTCTCTTAGGCTGCTGGAATACTTATAGCCAGAACGTCAAAGTACACTAACCAATTTCACTCATAACCCCCTCTTATTTTCCTTTGGCTTATATTTCTTTCTCATCCTAAATTTACCAGATCTTGTCCTATTGCATGCATCTTTGTAAGCCATCCCAAAACACTTTTGGAATTGGGTAGGTATAAGTAAAACTAAAGATACTATCAGCAATGTGTATGCTTAGTTCCCCTACTCCAAATGATGAGCCCTGGTCAGCAAAGGCTGTGCACTGCCCTGCTAGGAAATCCTTAGAGTGTCCAGTGCTATCATTTCACTGCTGAATGGATATTTAGGGAATTAAATGGTAGAATAAGTAAATTTTGATAGCACTCTGTTAACTGAATTTTAAAATACTATTGAAGTGTACTTTAAAATACTACTAAAGTGTACTTTAAAGTCTACTAAAGATTTCATCTTTTATCCTCCAAACAGGAATGTGTCAAAGGAGGCATGTGCAAGGGTGTTTCCCACAACATCAGAAGCAGCTCTCAGGGTCACTGATAGGGGAATGATAAAATACGCTGGTGCAGCCACACTATCACAGGCTAAACAGACATTTAACTAAATGAGATGATACCAAAGGGCATTCACCCATCACATGCTATGGGGTGGGGGAGAAAAAAAAGAGCAGGAAGTGAAATAATACATTTTTCGTAAATAGCTAACTGGCTTTTTCGACATTTGTAAAGAAGAAGGACTAACTGGCTGTATTTGGGAGTGAGATCAGGGAAAATGGGAGCTGGAGAAAGGGAAAGAGGTAAACGGTCATCTTCTTGAGTATTGGTTATTTTCATGGTTTTTCTTTATGTTATTTATAACAAGAACGTTTCACTTTTGTAATTAAGAAATAAAAAACACTGATGAAAACATGCAGTGACTTCAGGTTGTAAAGCATTCTGGAATCCTCAAAACGTCCAATGTCTCAAGGGTTGGGTTGGGAAATACTATGCTGGGATCCTCCAAACAAGAAGTCTTGGCTCTGTGGCTAGGCCTTCCCTATGGACAACTCAGCCTCCCTCCCTTAGAGCCTTTATTCTGCCATGGATTCCTCCACAAAGCAGGGAAGAAATTGATCTGTTTAGTGACATACACACAGGTTACTAAAATATGGAAAGGCAAAGGATCTTTCTCAATCAGAACACAGCTGCAGTCTTTTTAAGTCCTTAAAATAGCATACAGTAAATTATAAAGCATTTAAATTCTTAATCATCTCCGTGTTTTTTTTACATGTGTTAGAGCAAAACATGTTAACTGAGCAAGACTAGTTTGGTGATCATGTCCCTAAAATGTTAAAACTTTGTAAAGGGGGAGGGTGTAGTTGTTCTAAATTTTTCACCAAATGAAAATTCCTTCTTCCCCCATTCCACTCAATAAATACACACCAAATAGGGAGAAGTTTTCTATGCCTTCAAATGTACTTTTGGAAGGTTTTTTAAAGCCAATCTGGAGAAAGCTAATTAAACTGACTTGACCAGGACAGATTCTCCATGTCCCCAAAATGTAAAAATCAAATCAAAACCAATGTATAAACTCATCAATGAATGGTTACTTCCTAGGTGGCCCCGGCGGGATCGGGCAGATACTGGTGCAGCATGGGCCAGGATCCCCAACACTGGACTCTACAGGAACAGTCAGGTGGATACCATAAGTCCAGAGCTCAGAGATAACATCAGGGAAAGTTCAAGATATACACAGGACAGCCGAGGAGAAGGAACGAGAAGCAATGAAAACATATCACCTAAGGTAAGAAAATCAGAGCAAGGATGGGTCAAAGAGAGCATCCAACTAGACAGAATGTGGATGATAAACACAAGCAAGTAAACAAGCAACCCCAGTGAACTGTGACACTTGTGCACACTGCCCTCCACGCTTTGCTGTGTTCATTCACTGGTCACAGGGCCAGGTGTATGAGTCAGGTGTTAATTGTTATGAAAAGGCAACCAAAGGCATGCAGATAAACTTTGCCTTCGATTAACTCCAGGGTATGGTTACTGGACATTTCCTCAAGGATGGTGGATGCTGGCTTCTGCCTCACCTAGCTCCCCAAGAAGCTTTTGAAGACGATGAATAAGGATTCCAGTTCGATGGTGAAGCAGGCATCTAAGGAAGCTTTGATAAGCTAACCCTTTCACACAAGGTAAGGAGAATACATTCCAATCCTCTGTAAGCAGCTAATTTCCTAATGAGCTTCATCAGCAATAACACATCCCACCCGCTTCTGTTAAGAACTTCTCAAAGCTGTAAGAGGAATTATGAACCCACACACTGCACTATGAGCCCTTCTGTTCCCTATCCAGCTGATGAAAGTGGACATGGCCTAAACCCACCAGCCAGTCTGTTCTGGATCCACTTGTCCTCTTCACCTACGGAGAGAAATCTGCTCTAAAGACACTGTTTTCAAATCCCAAGTTTACTCCTTCCATGCTTCCTTTTTCCTCAAAACCAACTATTTTGCTTTCAAGTAGACAGAATCGGCAGGAAGTTTCCCCTTTGCACTTGTCCATCCAGCCGCCTACGCCAGCGTCAGTCCTGCACCCATGTGACACCAGATGAGTCCTCACACCACCTCCTGTCCCCAGCAACAGAGGTCCCGATTTCCCAGTCAATTCTGTGTTCCCCTCCAGCATCTCCAACCTGAATGCAACCTATTTATCTACTCATTAGGCAAATGATTTCCAAACAGTGGACTCTGGTCTACTAACAAGTGAGGATTTTTCAGAATACTGAACAGGAACAGAAAGCACAGAAACAGAAAACAGAATGCTATACAGTAAGGGTGCATATTGTTTCATGAAACTGGTTTCAGATGCACCTATACTTACTTATGTCCTGGGTTGCAGTGCAAAAAAACCATTTTGTACTGTGTTGTAAAATCCAGAAACGTTTGAAACACTGCTTTAGATAAGCCTTTGTCCCCTTAGTCAGACTACCCCCTTGCTCTCCGTCCCACTGCTCAGCAACTCCCTTCCTCATGCTGGCCCAAGCTCTGAACAGACTTCCAGCTGTCTTCTTCACCCGCTGTTTTCACAAACCTTGGCCTTTTACAATGATTCACAAGCTCCTTCTCATGTATCCAAAGGATTGCCTTCTCCTTGAACAGACCAATGTTCTGAGGGGAAAAAAAAAAAAAAAAAAAAGATCCTTTGCTATTCCTGCCTTCTTTTCAGGTCTGGGATCTGCTTGCAGAACATCCAACTGTCTCACTCTGAATAACAAACCTCAGAGCAGTAGGACTCCGTTTCTTTGTGTGCTTACCTTTCATCTCCAACAAGAAAAAACACCACCAAAGTCGCTCACACAATACCTTAGGTTTTCTTACAAAATGAACCTCACTTTCCTGATGTAATGCATTCTCTGGTGTCATACACTTAGTGCCTGATACCGATGCCAGGTGAATGCAGCTCAGCCCGAGGGGGGGAGTTAAAGTCTGGTTCCCGTCCTCGAGAACAGATGGTTACCCCACCTCCATATTGCCATCTTCTTCCTCTTGCAAGGCAAATGGAAGGAGGGAAAGCACAGCAAGGTGGCTGTACATGCGTGGGGGCATCCTTTCCTCTCAAGGACGAGGGCACAAGCTGTCCGGCACAATTCTACCACCCCACCCCCGCTTCTGCCCTCCCTTGTCCACCCTCCCACAATTCTCACCCAGACAATTCATTCATTCTCTTCTGCCACAGAAAAACTCGTTTTCTGTATCTTTCCGTAGACTGCTCAGTTTACTTTTTTCAGCCAAAAGACCTATCCTACTTTTTAACCTTCCAAGAGATATCAAAGCTAAATGGAGCCTTCATCTGTAGGATACGGGCCACTAATTTGAGAAGAAGGGAACAGGGAGACACCGAGGTCTGAAGGTTTCTTAGGAAACCTTGGTTTCTGCTCATACTTGAGATGCCGGCTTTCAGGGTAGAACATAAAAGTAGGGTGGGAGGAGAGGGCTGCACTAGACTCAGAAGGGCAAGAAACACACTCAGAGGGAACTAGGGAGAAGGGGAGGTCTCACCTAGGGCACATTCCAGAATTGGCCTGGAAGCTCTACTACTAGCCCCTTTCTGCAATCCAAGCCCTTTCCCACTTCCTCGTGGGGGGAATACAGGGCTCCTTCCCTAACTCTACGATTGCCCGATTATTAGGCAGGCCCTCCCTCCCTCCCAGGTCACCATGTCCTCCTCCCTACTCCTTTGCTGGGATCGTTCTTCATCCACCTAGCACGGAGTTAGGTCTCTGACAGCTCCAGCTCCCAAGGCCTCTGTTTACCTTGGTGATCAAATGAATCTCTCCCTCATTAAGATTTCAGAGGAGGAAGGAAAAGAGAGGCCAACTCTGGCATCCATACTCCAGGGTGTACTGAGAAGACTCAGCTTCTCTGGGTTAGCTTTGGCCCTTGACCCTTGCCATTCCTAGGCACCTCCAAGTACGCAGCTTTAGTGACGAAAAGCCATTATTCTTTCCAACAAGGTCAAGAGGCTTAGAGGCAAAGGAATAGGAACAGAAAGCTCATAAAGTAAACAATTACGACTAACTGAGCCACTGGTTGCCAAGTACCCAGCTCCAGACAGGTAAAATGTGTACAAAATCACACAGTAAGGATTCCAGAGCTGAAGGGAGGTATTGTGGCCAAAGGAGTTGCAGGAGTAAAACAGAAAGTAGCACTCTGTAAATATATTCTCAGGGTCATCTGATGGCACAGGAGGGGGAGGTTGGCAAGTCGACTAAAGTCCACAGTTTCTGGAGCCATTCTTTCCAATTTTCTAGCATGGCAGGAGTCCACTTTTCTAATTTAGTTCCATCCCTACAATTTAAGGAAAAGATTAACACAGGGGGAAAAATTCTCCACTTCACACTTAGAAGGGAACTGAGATTCTCTGTCATATTACCTTAACTGGCTACTGTAGAAAGATAAAGCTGCATTCCAACCTATACCACGGGCTCACACAGCAGTATCTCTCTCAACACAAACACAGAACAAGATCGATTTTTCTCAAGATCTCAAGATCGATTTATGACTGGTGAAGATTTTACTAAAATGATATCTTGTTTCCTGCCTCACACATCAACTCCTAATAACCACATAAACTCTCCCATCTTGTCCCCAAACTGGTACTGGATTCATTTAAACACTGTCAAAGATCACTCTTTAGGAACAATTTTATAATTTCACATAAAAATGTGTGCTACATTAACAATCAGATTATACAACTGAGCGGGGAAAACGTACTGGCCATCAATAGTGACCCTTTAGTGAACTTCAACAACTCAAAGTACTTTCACAGAGGTTTTCCCACCCTCTTGGGGCTGCAGGAATCCCATTTCATGGCTGGGTAAACCGAGGTTCTCGGTTTAATAAACTTGCCGGGGTTACAATGGTAGAGCTGTAAATAGTGCCCAGTCCCTTTCCCACTACTATTCTGCATGAGGTGGCTAAAAATGGGACGCACTTGAGAACTACAAATGTGAATAAGAGTCTTGTTTTATTTAGATGGGGGGGAGGGGAGACTTACCCACTTGATGCACCTGTGTACCGGCCTCTAACAAGAAAGCTTTCCCTGGCTGCCCCACGCACCCACCCCTTTGGGCTGAGAGCCGGGAAGCTCCCCGGGCAGACCCAGCAGCACGAATCGCGCACCCGGGGGCGCCAGCGGAACGCCGGGCGTACGGGCGGCGCGGGGCCGCGGGCCCCGGGACACCGTCAGCGCCGCGAGCCGCGCGGGAGCCCGCGGGGCCGGGAAGATGCTGCGCGGCCGCACACACCTGCTGCAGCCCGCCCGGGCGCCCCGGCCGCCTCCGCTCTCGGGACGCCCACCCAGCTCCGGGCGCCGTAGCCCGCGGCCGCGCTAGGCCGGGGGCGGGAAGTCCCGGCGCCCCCTGCCCGCGGGCCGTACTCGGCGGCGCTGGGGAACCGCGGGGCAAAAGCGAGCCCGCCCTTTTCCCCGAACCCCCTCCAAACAGCGTCACCTGTGCCGGGTCCCGGGGCGACTCGCGCGCGGGCGGCGGCTGCACGGGGCCGGGGAGGGCGGCGGGCGGTTACAGAAACCTGGTCATCTGGCCCGGCCCGAGGGCTGGCGCCGGCCAGAGTCGCCCCGCGAGATGCTCGGCGGGAGCCAGGGGAGCCGCGGGGCCCCGGGCCGCTCGGAGAAGCAGTCACAGAGACTACAGCTACCGCCGCGGCCGCCGCGCCCGCCCGGACTGCGGGCTCGGGTTACCGCAGAGCGGCTCCTTAAAGGGGCCGCGGCCGCTCGGGCTCCGGCTCCGGCTCCGGCTCCCACTCCGGCTCGTGGCGGCTGCGACCCGCGGCCAAAGTGGGCGGGGCCCCGAGGCCGCTGTAGGGCCGACCTTCGCGAGCTGGACTTGGGTGCCGGAAAGGGCTCCGAAACGGAACACCCAAGGAGGGCTGCGGTGGGATTCGGGAAGAACACACCTCGCCAGGGACAGGGCGTGCGGTTCCTCCGCTTCCCAAGCAAGGAGCAAAACTAGCAAGTGGGGAGGAACGGTCTGAGTCCGGTTCCGCCGCGGCCAGTACCTGGGCTCGCCACGTAACCGAAATTCTTTTCAGATTATGAATTTGTATTAATTAATAAAAGAAAGGAGGTGAAAAGACAGTTGCAGATTTTTCATGCCACGTCTGGCTTGGCCAAAGAAAGCCAGGTCCACCCAGTTCTTGCTAGGGGCTGCAGGTGCATTCCAAACTGGGTAGGGGGCGTCTGTGAAACAGGCCCGTTCTCTTGGAGCAGCCTCCTCCGGAATCCCTGAAAAACACCCTAGAGTGCACTAGCACTCCACCTACACCCAACATGGGAGCCCCTCTGCTGTCAGGGTGGGGTAATGGGATTTGAATTTTTGATGCTGGTGGACGTTTCCAAGTTGCCCAATGCCTAAAGTTTGCCATTCAATAGTAGCTCTTCTGACCTGCTATGAACAGCCTCAAAAACCTTCAAATGTTCTGGATTAACAAGACGGAATTGGTTTGAATAAAACAAAATGATGAAGAGGTATATTTAGGCTGTTAAAATCTGCGAAAAGTATTCAACAAGTTAGAAGATGTGGCTTCTAATGTTAATTAGTAAGCACCACTCTTAATAATGTAGGGCAGTTATTTGTAAGAAATGCCTGTCAGTGGGGCTAATATGTTTTACCTAATATTTACATACACACAAATACATGGTAGCTAACCGAACCTCACTGAGGCTCCATTTCTTCATTTCTCAAATGGGGATAATAATTCATAGTTACCTCTGGAGACCCCAGTCTCAGTAAACGTACCCCAGACTGACCTAGAGAGACAAACCTATTCTGCCCTACGGACAACAGCCTGCTTGCAGTCAAGCAGGGTAGAAGATTCTGTAGGCCCCGAGTGAATTTCTCCTTTCTCTCCTCAAGACTCTCAGGAGTGCCCTTTGACCACAACCTGTTCCACTGTATCTTCTTCACAAGGTCCTCCGTCCTCGACAACTTTGGTTTGCCCCACACCTGCTTTACACGTTCACATGGCTAGAACATAACTCTTCAGGGACAAGATGTCTGTGTGTGCTCATCTGTGGGGTGAACCCTAGGTGTACAGACTGCACATGTCAGCTCTGGACTCTGCCTCCACATATCACCTCCAGCCCCACATATCACCCTGCGCTTGTCTCCAGTGGCTAATAGTTGTTTTTTTTCCTGATAAATACACCATCATTATGTTTAATATACGTATTTTCTTACACCCATAGCAGCATCCAAAACCCTAGAAACCCACAAAAATCCGCTCTATACTCTATGTCCCACTATATTCCTTCATATAGGCCTCTACACACGCACCATTAAATCTGCAGGATTGTTGCGAGATTATACAGAGCATGTAAGCGAATACATCAAGGACAAGGTCTGAGATAAGGAAAGGAATTCAGTAAATATTAGTAGAATTTTGAATCTTTTAAACTAATCAAAACTCAATGAACTTGGGAGGTAGAACACTGTATCAGCTGCATATTTTTTTATCAAAATTGTAATGCAGCTTAATTTCTTTAAAAATATTCATTTTATTATTCACATTTAGATTTCTAATTATTCTTTTTTTTTTTTAAAGATTTTATTTATTTATTTGACAGAGAGAAATCACAAGTAGATGGAGAGGCAGGCAGAGAGAGAGAGAGAGGGAAGCAGGCTCCCTGCCGAGCAGAGAGCCCAATGCGGGACTCGATCCCAGGACCCTGAGATCATGACCTGAGCCGAAGGCAGCGGCTTAACCCACTGAGCCACCCAGGTGCCCCAAGATTTCTAATTATTCTTAACTTCATTTTACCAATCCTCTCTTTCCAAGCGCAGTTTCCCCAAATTCTTTTATTTACTGTCTTAAGTTTTTCTGCTTGTTAACTGTGAGATATCAAAGCTGAACTGCACTTCTTATACTTTTGCTCACTGAAACGGCTCAGAGAAATGAAATTATTTTTCTTTCTTTAAAAAGAGAAAAACTGGGGCACCTGGGTGGCTCAGTGGGTTAAGCCTCTGCCTTCGGCTCAGGTCAGGATCTCAGGGTCCTGGGATGGAGCCCTCCATTGGGCTCTCTGCTCAGCAGGGAGCCTGCTTCCCCCACCCCCCTGCCTGCCTCTCTGCCTACCTGTGACCTCTCTCTGTCAAATAAATTAATAAAATCTTTTTTAAAAAAGGGAGAGAGAGAAAAGGTACAGAATTTTTGAGGCAAATTTTCTGATAAAAAATTTTTTTGCCTATGCTCTAGACAGGAAATATGGTTTATTATATTTATTCCTATGTATCTTGTTTCTGTGTGTGTGTTTTGAGTTTTTTTTTAATTCCAATATGATTAATATACAGTGTTATATTAACTTCAGGTAAGCAATATAGTGCCTCAACAATTATATACATTACTCATTGTTCATCATAGGTGTACTCTTAATCCTCCTTACCTTTTTCACCCATCCTCACAGACATAGATCTCCTTTATCCATTCATCTATGGAATACCTGGGTTGCATCCATATTTTGGCCATTGTAAATAATGCTGCAATCAACATAAGGGTGCATATATCTTTTCGAATGAGTGTTTTCATACTCTTTGGCTAAATACCCGTAGTGGAATTACTGGATCATACAGTAATTCAGTTTTATTTTTTTTGAGGCAACTCTGTACTATTTTCCACAGTGGCTGCACCAGTTGGCATTCCAACCAACAACGCACAAAGTTTCCTTTTTCTTAACATCCTCACCAACACTTGTTGTTTCTTTTGCTTTTGATTTTAGCCATTCGGACAGGTGTGAGGTGATATCTCATTATGGTTTTGATTTGCATTTCTCTGATGAGTGCCATTGAGCATCTTTTCATATGTCTGTTGGCCATCCGGACGTCTTCTTAAGGGTGCATATATCTTTTCGAATGAGTGTTTTCATACTCTTTGGCTAAATACCCGTAGTGGAATTACTGGATCATACAGTAATTCAGTTTTATTTTTTTTGAGGCAACTCTGTACTATTTTCCACAGTGGCTGCACCAGTTGGCATTCCAACCAACAACGCACAAAGTTTCCTTTTTCTTAACATCCTCACCAACACTTGTTGTTTCTTTTGCTTTTGATTTTAGCCATTCGGACAGGTGTGAGGTGATATCTCATTATGGTTTTGATTTGCATTTCTCTGATGAGTGCCATTGAGCATCTTTTCATATGTCTGTTGGCCATCCGGACGTCTTCTT
>NC_081570.1:80853651-80940735 GCF_022355385.1 Mustela nigripes | reverse complement strand
TATAGAAATGTCTGTTTATGTCTTCTGCCCATTTCCTAATGGATTATTTGGGTTTTTGGTGTTGAGATGTATATGTTCTTTACGTATTTTGAATACTAACCCTTTATTGGATATGTCATTTTTAAGTATTTTTCCCATTCAGTGGGTTGTCCTTTAGTTTTGTTGACCAGTTCCTTTGCTGTGCACAAGCATTTTATTTTGATGTAGTCCCGGTACTTTATTTTTGCTTTTGTTTCCCTTGCCTTAGAAGACATATCTAAAAAAATGTTGCTATGGCCAATGTCAGAGAAATTACTCCCTGTGTTATCTTCTAGGAATTTTTATGGTTTCAGGTCTCCCATTTAGGTCTTTAATCCATTTTGAACTTATTTTTGTGTATGGTGTAAGAAAGTCATCCCGTTTCATTCTTTTGCATGGAGCTATGCAGTTTTCCCAATACCATTTGTTGAAGACAAACTTTCCTCATAAATTTGTTTCCAAAAATTTCTAAACTAAATAGAGACAATTGTTTAGAAAACTAAAACTAAAAGCTGCTTCTTTCTAAAATAACGAGATAATTAATGCAGAAGTATTTTGGAAAATTGCCTCAATTCTCCACCCTTCTCTGTTAGTGAAGATAACAAAACACCAAGCATTTTGATCAAAAAGATTGATTTCAAAATTAATAACCCCAGGCACTACTTTTTAAATTATTGTTGATTTTAATGTATCAAGAACTTGTGAGGTTTTTTTGTTGTTGTTGCTTTGTTTTTTTTTTAGTATTTAAAAGTTCTTTTGGGATGCCTGGGTGGCTCAGTCAGTTAAGCAGCTGCCTCTAGCTCAGGTCAGCAAGCCCTCACCACCCATCAGGCTCTCTGCTCAGCAGGGAACCCACTTCTCCCTCTTCCTCTGACTGTCACTCCCCCTGCTTGTGCACTCAAGGCCTCCCTCTCTCTCTTAAATAAAAAAAATAAAATCTTTAAAAAGAAAGTCCTTTCATTTGCTTTTCAGAATTTTTCAAGAAAAAACTATTTCAGCATATTACCAATGGTTAGCTCTGGGTGGGTGAGATCCTTAGGTCTTTTAGATTCTTTTTCGTATCTTATTTTACGCGACTTTTTCCTGTAATATGTAAGTATTATTCTTGTGTGCATTTTTTTTTCATTTTTATTTTTAATGAAAGTAACATATAAGTAAAAATTCAAGTAGTTCATAAAGGCTTATAACAAAAACATTCGAGTCCGATCAGCCCCTTTTCCAACTTCCCCCCACCTGGCTTCACCCCATGTTCTACATAACCCTTCTAGGTTATTTCTTAACAATATGCTTATACCAGTGCTTCCTGACTTTCACTTTTTAGACATTATTTATTGACTTCTTGTCATGGTATTTGAGGATTTAGCTCTTTCACACTTACACCATCACCACTTTGCCCTCACCCCTCCTTCTCACACACCTACATCACAACTTCTGTTCAAATCAATAATTTGTGTTTTTATCATCCTGTCAATGTAAATACAGTGCATTGTTGAATCAAGTAAGGTGCCATGACAGTGCTTCTCTTGAAAATCTCTGTTGTTCCTGGAGTTCATAATTGCCTTCCTTTATCACTTATTTTTTTTTTAATGTATCTTACCCAAATTTTATCCAGATGCTTCAACGTATCTAACAAATGCCCTTGTATCTTCCAATGCCCAAACATTAGAAATTCACTCTCGTGGGACACCAAGGTGGCTCAGTTGGTTAAGCAACTGCTTTCAGCTCAGGTCATGATCCCAGGGTCCTGGGTAATAATCTCATGTTGGGCTCTTTACTCAGCAAGGAGCCTGCTTCTCCCTCTGCCTGCCGCTCCTCCATCTTGGGCGCACACACCCGCTCTCTCCCATAAATAAATAAAATCTTAAAAAAAAAAAAAAAAGAAAGAAAGAAAGAAATTCACTCTCTTATTTTGCTAAAGCACAGATTTCAGTAGTTTACTCAGAGCGTGTATATAGAAGGTAAATTTTTTTAGAGTACTTTGCATGTCTGAAAATGTCTGTATTCTATTCTCATCCTCAATTGATAATTTGGATAAGCTGAAGATCATTTTCCCCCAGCATTTTAAAAACACTGTCTCAAAAAATAAAAAAATAAATAAAAATAAATTTTAAAATTTTTAAAAATAAAATAAATGCACTGTTCCATTGTCTTTTACTTCCAGCGTTGCCCCTGAACTAAATGCTTAATGCCTTTCTGGTCCCCCTTCTTCTGTATCTGGTCTATTCTTCATTCTAGAATCTTCCCATTAACTTTAGAGTCTGCAATATCACAATCATGTGCTTTGTGCCTTAGAATGGGCCTTTTTTTCTTGAATTGTGCTAGACCGTCAGGGGTGCTTTCAATCTTACCTGCGAATCTTTAATTATTTTTTTTGCTAATTTCCTCCTTCTCATTTACTATATTCTCTCTTTGTGAACTCTTAGTCAGCAGGATGTTGGAACTTCATTATTCTTCAGATTGATTGTCCTTTTATCCCACTGATTATCTCTACAGCTTTCGTTTCGTTTCTTTTCCTTTAATTTAGGTAGACTCCACACCTAGCATTGAGCCCAACTCAGGGCCAGAACTCAGGACCCTTAGATTAAGACCTGAGCTGGAATCAAGAGTCAGATGCTTAACTGAACCATCCAGGCACCCCATCTTTTCTATTACCTAATGTCCAAGACAGAGGTTCTCTACTGGGGATGGGTGGGAGGTGTTAGTTCTTCCCAGTCCAGCCATTTGGCAATGTCTGCTGATGCTTTTGGCTGTCATCACAGGCAAGGGGGTCATGCATGAGCCCCTAGGGAGTAGAGGTCAGAGAGGCTGCTACCATGTCACAATCACAGCCTCCCACAGCAAAGAATTTCCAATCCCAAATGTCAGTCATTCCAAGATTAAGAAATCATGGACCAGGAGAATTATGCAGCTTTACCTCTGAAGTAGGTTTGTATTTCAAACATATTTTTGGCACAGGATGGCAGTGTGCAGTGGTTTAGCGTGGGAAAAAGTCTGCAGAAGCAGTACCCATAGCAAACTGATGAGGCCTATGACAGATCAGTGACGAAGGGGAGCAAATCACTGATGATGATTCTGTTTCTTCCCCATAGATTGTCTAAAGCCACAGGGAAAATGGTAGGAAATTTACCAGCACCATTACCAGAAAGAGCGATTTACGGCTTTGTTCTTTTCTTTCTTTTTTATAAAGATTTTATTTATTTATTTGACAGAGAGAGAGGTCACAAGTAGGCAGAGAGGCACAGAGAGAGAGAGGGGAAAGCAGGTTCCCTGCTGAGCAAAGAGCCCGATGTAGGGCTCGATTCCAGGACACTGAGATCATGATCTGAGCCAAAGGCAGAGGCTTAACCCACTAAGCCACCCAGACGCCCCTTTGTTCTTTTCTTAAGCTCCCAATTTGGCTTCATACTATAGGTTGTGTGAGCTTTTATTCCTGAACCTTGGCTAAACTCTTTAGGCTTAACCTATTGGCTTCAAAAATATTGCGCGGTTGCACTGCCTGTCACTGCCTGTCCACCTCCTCGTTACTACAGTGATCAGTTATGTACTCTTATCTGGAATAAACATGATGAGTACCTCTTCACTGAACTCCGTTCATACAATCATAGATAAGTATGCTAAATATCAACAGTAGAAGAAAGCCAGAAAGTAGAAGAGGCCATTCCAGCATTAAGAGATATTCCTATTAGTGAAGTAAACCAAATGTTCTTTCTTGCAGCCAAAGAACTTTGTGCTAAAAATGGAATTGTATATAGACTAACATCAAACACTTATTTTAAGCTTTTTTAAAATTTTTTGATATAATAATTTTGACCACAATTATTTTGACTATCTCTCTTATTAATAATTGATACTGAAATATAAAAAGCTTCTCTTAAGTTCCATTAATCTTATAAATTTTCTCGCATTATTAGTTATTAATAGAATAAATAAAATACTACAGTACCATTAAAAAATACGCATCTTTCTTTCCCATTCTCTGATCAGAACTTTTGTTACAGGAACTTTCCAACAAAAGATAAACTCCTGGGACGCCTGGGTGGCTCAGTTGGCTGGACGACTGCCTTCGACTCAGGTCATGATCCTGGAGTCCTGGGATCGAGTCCTGCATTGGGCTCCCAGCTCCATGGGGAGTCTGTTTCTCTTTCTGACCTTCTCCTCGTTCATGCTCTCTCTCACTGTCTCTCTCTCTCAAATAAATAAATAAAATCTTAAAAAAAAAAAAAAAAAAAAACAAGATAAACTCCTTTCTCCAGAAAAGAAACTGCATACTTCACAGAGGGATTGTATTAGTGATAGTACGGAAGGTACGGAATGCACAGGAATGCACAATGGCTGTATGAGGGGCAAGAAGAGACCCAATGGCATCCAAGAGCTTTGTAAACAACTTCAGGACAATTCTCCTTCTTCAGGCTTGTACCTCACCCCTGCCTTCCATGGTACACTGACAGCCAAGTGCTAAGGCTCCTCCAAGCATTCAGATTAGCCCTTCTTCCACTTTGTCAAGTCAATTATTTCTACTCCATCCAACTTCTGGTTTCCAAAATTTACTGAAATCTCTTATCAACTGTGGACTTTTCTCCTCTTTTCTTTTTCCTTCTGGATTATATCTTGTAAACCTCTTTTTACACTATCTACACTATGAGTCCCACTTTGCGAAAAATAAGGATAAACAAAATAAAATTTAAATAACAGAAAGGGATCCAGAACAGAGAAAAGGGAAAATGTCCATCTATTTTTCTTAAATTTCTAAAGTGTTTTTTAATTGCGCCAAAATATTTTCATGAATTTTTAAAAAATTTTACAGATTAGTAGAAATTGATATTAATACTCAATAGTTTATGTCCATAAATTTTTCTGTTCTATGTGCTGGACTCATAAATTTTTCTCTTCTATAATCTTATTTATTCCTTTCTTTTCTTTTTTATTGAAGCACAGTTGATACACAATGTTACATTAGTTTCAGATGTACAACACAGTGATTCAACAAATTTATACATTATGCTATGCTCACCCTAAGTGTAGTTACCGTCTGTCACCAAATGACACTATTATAATACCTTTGGTTATATCCCTTACGATTTTCATTTCATAACATTCATTCAATTCACCTTTCATTGCCGTGACTTATTCATTCCATAACTAGAAGCTGTATCTCCCACTCCTCTTTTTTTTTTTTTAAAGATTTATTTATTTATTTGATAGACAAATTATAAGGAGGCAGAGAGGCCGGCAGAGAGAGGAGGAAGCAGGCTCCCTGCTGAGCAGAGAGCCCGATACGGGACTCGATCCCAGGACCCTGGGATCATGACCTGAGCCGAAGGCAGAGGCTTTAACCCACTGAGCCACCCAGGCGTCCCTCTCCCACTCCTCTTCACCCATTTTGCCCACCCCCACTTCTGGCAACCATCAGTTTGTTCTTTGTGTTTATGGATCTGGTTTTGCTTTGTTTGGTTGGTTGTTTTTTTTAGATTTCACATGTAAGTGAAATCATATGGTCTTTTGTTTGTCTTTATCTGACTTATTTCACTAAGCACAATACCCTCTGGTCCATTCATGTTGTCACAAATGGCAAAATCTCATTCTTTTTTATGACTAAGTGATATTCCACGTCTTCTTTATCCATTCATTTATCAGTGGACATTCAGGTTGCTTCCATATTTTTGGTTACTTTAAATAACGCTGAAATAATATATTTACAACTTTTAAGCCAGTTTGTTGAATATCCTCCCAGATACCTTCCATGTATACTTGCATATACTTTGATTTTTTTTAAACAATAACAAAAAGGACTAAAACATACACATTATTTTGTAATTCTTCAGACTATTCCATTCAAAGGATGTGCCATAATGTATTTTACCAATCCATTACTGCTAAATATTTATGGACCTTACTGTTGGACCAAATTGTCAGTTTTCCAGGTAGAGCAAAGCAGTAACATCTGACTAGAAATTAATTCTAAGATTCAAAGCTAGTTTAGATTGAATAGGGAAATATTGGAGGGCTCCTGTTCATATCAAGAAGAGAACAAGGGGATACCCACCCTCCCACTGCTAATACAGAGATACTTGCAGTATCAGTCAAGGGAACTAATGAAAGAGAGAAGGTAAAAACATAACTATTGGGAAAAAAGAGTATGCAGTTGTCATTTTTTTGTGGATTGTATAATTATATGCCTAGGAAACCCAAGAAAATCAACTGAGAAAATATATAAACAATAGAAAATTAAGTATGGAAACAGGATACAAAATTAATTTATGACAATTTGTGAAATATATGTAAATGTGTATATATGTGTGTATATATAAATACATACATATATGCACATACACCCTTACAAAATGAAAGAAAAGACTCCCCTTACAATTACAGCAAAAAATGTAAAGTGCCTAGGAATAAATTTAATAAGAAATATGCAAAGCTTGTATGAGAAAAACTTTAATAAAATGTTCCTGCAGAATCTAAAAGTAGACTTGAATAAATGAAAAGACGGACCATGCTTTTAGGAAAAGTCAATGTATGTCAATTTCCCTTATATTTTAATTTTTAAATTTATTGCAATCTTAATGAAAATACCAAGAGGCTATTTTCTGGAATAGGACAAGTTGATTCTAAAGCTTGTAAGAAAAAGTAAACAGACAAGAATAGCCAGTAAAACTCTTTTGAAAAGGAACAACAGCTTTCTATATATTTAAACAAAAATTATAGAAACTCAATAATGGAACATTCTGGGATTGCCATTTGAATAGTCTAATGGAATTGAATAGAAAACCCAGAAATAGGTCCAAATAAGTGGTATCTCAAATCAGTGAGATATGATGGACTTTTTAATAAATGTGTATTATCTGGAAAAAATTAAGTTAAATCTATATCTCATATTGCATGAGATAAATTCCAAATGGGTCAAATATTTAAAGTATGAACACTCAAATGTACTATAAGAAAATATGGCTGAATTCTCTTCTTACTTTGGAACCGGAAGGTCTTTCTAACTATGATTCAAAATCTGGAAGGTACAAAATATTAATAAATCTAACTAAGAATAAAAAACCATTATGAGGTCAAAAAATAACAAGAATAACATATACAAAGTTGAAACACAAATTACAAATCGGGAAAAAGAAGATCTGGTGTTCAAATCACAGGTAAAGGGCTAATCTCCTTAATAAATAACAAGTTTCTAGAAATTGAGGAGAAAAAGACCAGTCAAGAGAAAAACAAAGGGCATTAATAGACAAGTAACAGCAAAAGAAATATAAAATGACCTGTACACATTATAAATGGCCCTCATTCATATAAGATATGTAAATTGAAATTAACCAACCTCATCCCAGAGACAGATTGTTATTCTATTTTCCCACTACTCCTACTTTGGAGCATTTACTTTTCACTACATTCTCTTCACACTGGCACTACCCACCATCACTTTGGGGGAAAGTAGGAAATTTATGAAGCTGTGTCTTTTTTTTTTTTTTTAAATTCTAGATCTCAAACACTTCATTAACAAGGCAGATAGACCTTAACCGGGTAACAGTAGTGTATTATCGCTTATCAAAATAAAATTTGAGTGCTATGAAGTGTGTAAACCTGGCGATTCACAGACCTGTACCCCTGGGGATAAAAATATATGTTTATAAAAAATTAAAAATTAATAAAATAAAATAAAATTTATACTTGATGTTTTGAAACATGAAAAACCCATGTATCATGATGAAAATCAGAATATTCCCTAACCTATTCCTATGAACAAGTATGTTTTTTAAAAAATAAAGTCAATAGTTGAATAATTCATAAGCCGTTCCCTCGGGCCTTATAGCGAAATATAATTTTAGAACTTAGAAATATTCCTTAGTATAAACATCTCCTACCCCATCCATCCTCGGACAAACATATTCAATTCCAAATCAAATTTCTGTAGTGATGTAAATTTACTACTTCATTGGTCACATATGTTCACATGTACTACTCATATGATTTATCCTAAAAATTACTAAAAAGAGAAAAACAAGAGAAATTTTTGTGAGACTATTTTTAATATATATATTATCCCCCTTACATGTCCCAATCAAATTGATTTCTTAATGTCATTATGATGATTTTTCATACAATATAGTATTATTCTAATGAATCCACTCCCATACATCTAAATCATGTTCATCATTAAGTTCCTGTTTTTAGACACACTATATACAAAGTTAAAAGCATCAAGAAAATGTATATCTGCACTCAGATCTCCCACTTAATCTTGAGGTCTGTGTTCTTTTCCTTTTGGTAAAAACAACACATTTTTGCCCTCCAGGAAGGAAGTTTTAAAAAATTGCCATCTCTTTTCAAAATACTTTTAATATACTTTACAATATACTATGAATTTTTTTTAATAAGTTTTAATTAAAAAGAAATCATCTTGTGGAATTGTATTTTCCACAAGGAAAGGAATGGTTCTAGTCCCAGATTTTAAAATTCTCATTGGTAGAAAAGACAACATAAAAAACAGTTTTGAAAGACTGTTAAAATTAAATATCTTCAAATTTTGTCAAATATGTTTCACAACAACATGTGGCATTTCCCCAAATGCTAACATAATGTTTAAGAACCAAAAAGTAGGAAGAAATGGATTGTGGGGTAAGGAAAATGTTTACCATTAGTACCAATTACTATAACATATTAGAAACTACAATATCAATAACGAAAAGATGATCAGGATATTTAACTTAATCAATGAATTCACCCCTCAAAAACATAAATCAAGCATTTCACAAAAATACTATATACACCAAATTGAAAGAAAATGTCCAAATTTTTTAGCATAAAAATTATTTCTTTTGATGTAAATAGGAAACTTGCTTTACTCCCTAAATATTTAGATCTAAGCTGAAGTCTTCAGAATTTGTACCTTTGGCAATAACCAGTCTGCAGATGGAATACTACCTGCAGTGGCTCTCAATCTCTCCGTGAGGCTACAGGACCCTCCAACAAACCAGTCCCCTCTGACTCTATTCCTGCCCCACAACGCATTCCCCGTCTGTATCGGAGCAACCAGCACCATCTAGTCTCTTTTGCTCCAGGCTTGTTCCTGCAACTTCTAATTTACCTCCATTACAATAAATATTTTCTGAATTTAGAAAAAAATCAGACTATGTCTTCATCCCAAGTCCAGCAGGGTTCTGGACAAGTACCTCATTATCAAAGCCCAGCACCAAAGGAAAAGGCAATATTATGGTCCATTAGAGTCCAGAGCACATCTAAGAGTCTCACAACTGTGTTCTAGGACTTCAATCACTAAAGATATCTGGAATTTCAGTGGCCTGGGGACAGAGTGTCTATCTTGTGTTTCTTTGCACCTAACGCCGCACCCTGCCAAGGTCACGTGCTCTGCATGTATTCTCCCTCACGTATCTTCCCCCCTTTCCTCAGCTTGCCAAGGACCTCCTTTCGGAATTCAAAGCTCTACAGCTCAGGGAGAGCCATAACTGATAATCTATATCAACACAGGGAAAGAGCAAAAGAATGATATACTTCCCCTCATTTTTATCCTGAGCAATTCCCCAAAGGTAATAAAAGGCAATCAAGTGATTTAAAGAACTGCTTTGCCTTTCCTTTTAGAGCTCCTACAGAGGAAACCGACCTCTGGTTTGCAAAGGATGCCCTGTACCTGTACCAGTTTAAAAACTATCAGGATTTGGCTTTTAGCAGTTTTTTATGCAATCAGTATTCTACTGGTACAGAAAGCGAAAGTAGTCCCTTGAGGTATGAGTGTAGAGGTGAGAGGAATTCAAGTTCAATTCACTCTGTCTTGATCATAAAATTATCAATTCTTTCAACAAGGAACGCCCATTATAAGAGCATTGCAGGGGGTGGTAATTAGGGCACCTGGGTGGCTCAGTCATTAAGCGGCTACCTTTGGCTCTGATCATGATCCTGGGCGGGAAACCTGCTTCTCCCTCTCCCACTCCCCCTGCTTATATTCCCTCTCTCGCTGTGTCTCTCTCTGTCAAATAAAAATTTTTTTAAATTTATAAAAAAAAAAAAAAGAGCATCACGGGATACTGCATGAACAACTGCATGAATTCTGGTCACTAGTTATACAAGAAATCCTTAAGAAATAAGTAGCTACAACCAACAGTTAAAAATACCAGCTGTTTATATTCAACATTTGTTATATTGATTAGGAAGGTGGAGGGGACAAACAAATAGAGCTAAAGATCAAAACCACTTGTCTCCTAAACAATTTAGATGTGGGTTTTGTTTTGTAGATCTACCCTTCTTCAGTGTGTAATGACATTACAACAAGAAAAACTAATCATTCTTTGAATTTGGAAATCAATATAAAAGTACAAAGCATTAATTCACTGACATCCCTGTCATCACTTCATCATCCTGAACCCAGAACTCAGCCCTTCCACTAGTTTCCACAGAAAGTTATCTCCCAAGAAGTTTGTGATTTTTCCCCTCAAATCTACCTAAAATTAAGGAGTTCCTGGGGAGTAGGTTGGCCTCCCGCAGCTCTGTGTTCTACTCTCTCTTCTTCCCTATCTGGGACTTTAAGGAGCATCTTCTGTTGCTTAAACTCCTTGGAGTTCTTGCTTGCCTAAAGTAGCTCTTCCAAACAAATGCAGCACTATCCCTAAAATAAGTCCTGGGAAACACATTCTTCAACTTGATCCCCCTGCTGTGCTCTCATTTCTCAATAAGCTCTTGCATTCTCCTAGCCCTTGACTTCTTATCTCTAAGTTTTGATGACTCTTTGCATCCAATAATACATGGGCTTTTCTGCTTAGTTCTGAGCTCTAAAGTCTGCAACTAACTGCTCAATTCGCTTCCACCCACTCCAGGCAATGACCTCATCCAATTTGGGCGCCCTCTCAGCTTTGACTTACCTCTGTCCTCCCCATGCTCCCAAACACTAACATGCATCTACTATCAACTCAACTTACACAATACCTGTCTAACACTTTCTTTCTTGAGCTCCAGATTTTTATTACCAATATCCTACCATGTGTTTCAGGGTTCATCAAATGCAATAAAATAGAACTCATCATCACCCCCCCCATACTCTTTTTTCTCACTTTTCTCAGAGTCATCATGTCTCTGATCACCAAAACCAAGAAACCTCCACTTTCCTAGATTCTCCCCACATGCTTAGTCCTTTGTACCCATGTAGACACCAAATTCTGTCAATTCTACTTGCTGAAGATCTTCCATATATTTACCTTCTCTACCCTTCCTTTTTACTCCCCAAGGTTAGGCCTATATATCTTCCCAGCTTCCCAGATAATCTCTGATGTCTCTCTGGCAACTTCTATCTTTGAGCCTTTGCATACCAGGATAATAACTTCTCTTCCCATCTTCTCCCAGTGCTTAGTACCACATGTTTCACACACAACAGACCCTAAATAAATATTCATTAGTTAGGGAAGAGATTTCAAATCCTTGTGATCTCACCTCTTTCCTTTCCTTGGCATTCAGAGATTGCCTCTATCTCTCCAACCTCATGCTTCTTCAGGATTCTTCTAACTTGCAGTTGATTATTTTCTTATTCCTTCATTTTTGGTCAAAGCTTTCTATTATTCTTTATTGTCTATTAAATAAATGAATGGCATGGAAGTCTTCCATTCTAGCTCAAACCTACCTTTCCAGCCTCATGGTTCATATTCTCCCTCTCACGTTCTTTGCTCAGTCCAGCTAAATCCAGTCACTAGCCATCTCACAAAAATGCTGTGGATTTTCCTGACTCCTCGCTTTTGCCCATGCTCCTTCCAAAACATAGAATGTCTTTCCCTCCTCTCTTTCCCTGTCAAAAGTATTCCTTGTTGTTGTTGTTGTTGTGTTTAGGTTTGTTTTTTGTTTTTGTTTTTGTTTTTGTTTTTTTTATAGAGATTACAAGTAGGTAGAGCAGCAGGCAGGGAGTGGTGGGGCGGGGGGGCGGGGAGCAGGCTCCCCGCTGAGCAGAGAGCCCCATGTGGGGCTCAATCCCAGGACCCTGAAATCATGACCGGAGCCGAAGGCAGAGGCTTAACCCACTGAGCCACCCAGGCACCCCAAAAGTATTCCTAGTCTTTTTTTTTTTTTTTTTTAAACTTTTTTTTTTTTTTTTAAAGATTTTATTTATTTATTTGACAGAGAGAGAGATTACAGGTAGGTAGAGAGGCTGGCAGAGAGAGAGAGAGAGAGAGAGAGAGAAGCAGGCTCCCCGCCGAGCAGAGAGCCCAATGTGGGACTCGATCCCAGGACCCCGAGATCATGACCTGAGCCGAAGGCAGCGGCTTAAACCACTGAGCCACCCAGGCGCCCCAAAGTATTCCTAGTCTTAAGACACGCTTTCTTCACAAAATTTACAGATTCCTCCAGACAATTTCTCTCTTCCTTTTCTCTCCTTCTTTGAAACTTAGTTTATAATTTGCTTTGTACAAGTGTTTTTTTCTTCTACTAAAAAAGTTGTTCAAAGCAGTGTTTTTCAGACCACCTGGAACAGAATAACTGGAGTCTCGTTAAAAAAAAACAAAAACAAAAAAAAAAAAGGAAAAAAAAGAAAGAACAAAAACAAAAACCCTCCCGAATCAGAGTTTCGGGAAGGAGAACTAAGAACGCTGCAATCTGAAAGCAAGTTCACCAGGAGAGTACGCAATGAAGCTGGAGACCTTGGAGTTGCAGAAATGGGTCTTGAAGTCAGTCAGACTAGAAGTTGCATTCCAATTATGTGTCTGATAAAAGTTAATTCTCAGGAAAAGCTAACACAACTATGAGTCTGATACAGATTGAAAGGAAAAAAAAGTTGAAGATTTTACTTAACTCATTCGGTGAGGTAACCAGCCAAATGTCATAACCTGTTCAGAAGAGAATCTGAAAGAAACATATTCATAGAGGGTTGTAAAATGGCTCAGACATGACGAAAGGCTACCACAAGAGAATCCAGAAGGATGTGCAATAGCTCAAAGACAATGAAAAGAGTCAGAGGACCTCAAAAACACCATTTAGGCAATGCAGAGTGTTCTACTGAAACATAAGGATTTTTTCTATACCTCTTGCTAGCCGTGTGACTTTGAGTATGTTACTTAACTTCCCTGAGCCTCTGTTACTTTTCCTGTAAAACAAGATTTCATAATTAAAAAAAAAAAAAAATCTTCATGGGATTTGAATGCTTGCCTAATACCGCTATTGTGAGAATTAAGTGAGTTAAGGAGCAACCAAGCACACAATGCTGACTTTTATCATACTCGATAAACATGACACAGTAGTACTAGTACCAGGAGTAGTGCTACCCCTAACTATTAGTTTCTTGACCCTTTCTTGTTTCCTAATGAATGTATTCATTCAGTCAATCAACCAACATGCATAAAATACCTATTTCATGCTAGGTTTGGGTGGACAATAAAATGGTCCCTGTCATCAGCGAGTCTAGGCTAGCCAAGGAGATGAGAACCTAGGTCAGTAATTATATGGGATACAATCAGTGAAAATAAAAGTAGGTGAGCACAATTGACAACATGGCTAACCATGTGTGGAATGTATAGAATGCTTATAGAAAAGCATTATCAAGGGGGATATAAGCTTAATCTTGAAGGAAGAGTAGGAAATCACTAAGCACAGTGTGCTAACAAGTATCATGCTAGATCATCACGTATGTTAACCTTATTTAACTCACATAAGAGCCATAAAATAATAGCTCACTCTAACTGAGTACTTACTACGTGTCAGGTGCTATTTAAAATAACTACCACTATTTTATAAAGAAAAAAATCCTGAGGCTTAGAGAAATCAAGTAAACTTTTTTTTTTCTAAAAATTTTATTTATTTGACAGACAGAGATCACATGTAGGCAGAGAGAGAGGGAGAAGCAGGCTCCCCACTGAGCAGAGAGCCTGATGCGGGGCTCGATCCCAGGACCCCAGGATCATGACCTGAGTTGAAGGCAAAGGCTTTAACTCACTGAGCCACCCAGGTGCCCCTCAAGTAAACTTTCTTAAGATGATATAGCCAGTGAGTGGCAAAGCCATAATTATTGCCAGATAACCTCTTTCCCAAGTGCAGGAAATCACCTCAATTTACTAACTGAAGAATCAAAACCTAAAGAGATGAGATCTCCCAGAGAAACGAATTAGAAATAGCATCCCAGGTTTTAAAGGCCAGGCAAATGGGAAGGAAGAGTACTCCAGAAAGAGGGAGAACATACAAAACCCTGGAAGCATGGAGGAGGTTAGCATGGCTCCAGGAATCAGAGATGTTTGGAACTCAGTATGCATTTCTGGAAAGAGCAATCAGAGTTAAAGCCCCTGGGGGCACCTGGGAGGTTTAGTCAGTGAAGCGGCTGTCTTAATCTCAAGGTTGAGTTCCACAATGGGTTCCCTGCTCAGTGGGGAGTCTGCTTCTCCCTCTCCCTCTGCTGCTCCCCCTGCTTGTGCTCTCTCGCTCATGCTCTCCCTCAAATAAATAAATAAAATCTCAAAAAAAAAAAAAAAGATAAAGCCACTAAAGCAGGCAGGGACTGTGAGAAAGAAATTACACCATATTAACTATTGGCAGATTCCGCTCAGGAGGATATAAAACTATGACAAGCAAGGGAACAAGATCAAAGGTTTAGAAACTGGAGACAAGGCAAATAGTTTGAGACAGCAAAGACTAATATTATTGAGATCAAGAGTTTTGAACTCCAGCAACCTGCCACTTATCATAACCTCAGGAAAGAGAACCTCTTTGAGCCAGAGTCTCCTCATCTGTCAAATGAGTATAATAATAGGGTCACCACAAGGCTTAAATGAAAGAAGGTAGATAAGCACCTACTAAGGTGCTCCGGTCTCACAGGCATTCAATAAATGATGGTGGTCATATTAACAGTAGTTCATTGCTAGTTTTGTTTTGATGCAAATACACTGAGATACAGTTTAGATCTTCTTGAAGGAAGAATATGTTAAATACTCTTCTACCTCAGTTGTCTGATTTGTTCAGACATAGTAGATTGATCTGTTCAGACACAGTAGACTGATTTAGACAGCAAAGTCCCAGGAACACAAAAAAAAACAGATTTCAGGAATGGCATGAGGTTAAGGGTTCAGTTTATCAAACACTTCTTGTATCCCTACTGTGTGTGTCTAACATTGTATTAAGTGGTCCATATCTAAAAATAGTTCAGATGCAATCTCTTTTCACAAGGAACCATCAGTCTACAATATTTTGGTTGATTTCCTTATCCTTGTTGCCTGGCCTCCTCTCTAATTTACAACCTCACCCTCTCAATGTCTGATATTTACACTACTTTTGTAGAAATGATCTTGGTTTCCCTACTTGGTCACCTGCCCTTCTCCCCCACCTTGGATTACTTCCTTTCCTGGCTACTCCAGCTGGACATGTCAGATTATCCAAACCTATTCTCACTACTCTGCTTTAAAGACATCCTGCTCCTACAGTGAAGTTAAACCAATTTTCTCAACAGCTGGTGCTAGAATTCTTTTCAGAGGAAAACACCTCGATGAGTCATTATGAATAGAGGGTATGACTGAAGAATGAGATTATAAAAGACAAAATGTTCTACTTCAGAAATTCACCTGGGGGAATGGAAGAAATGGGAAGAGAAGAGAAGAGAAAGAGAAAAGAGATGGAAGACAGAGGAACTTCATTGAATACCTAAAATACTTTTTAAAATGTATAATGCTCTACCTTATTTGCATTTCTTTGACTCCCCTCATGTCTTCCAAATCTTTAGTAAACCTTCCGTAATCCCCAAGCCTCCACACCTACCCACAAACACATACACAATGTAAGTAGGTTGTTGGGGAGAGGTAAGTGAAGAAATCATGAAGCCAAGTGCCACTGCTAGAAGACAGAAGAAGTAGAAATGGAGACAGCACACCCAGAACAAACACAGCCCATCACCGAACGCAACAGTAGGAGCAGGGCCCAAGGTAATGCTAAAATCACAGATGTCTGGGAAATCGGCAGAACATATGAGCAGGTACTGTGCTTTATTTAAAAGTTGTGTAATAGGGGCCTGAACCAACCTTAACTAGTTAAAAAGCAAAACAGATTCTCCCAGCTGATACCTGGGTCATGATTTCTTCAGTGTCATTGATGATTTGGCACCAACTGCTTTTCCAATGTACCTATTGCCTTCCTCAAAGGTGGCCACCACTGTCTTACCCAGTTACTGCAACAGTCTCCTTGGGATCAGCAAACATTTTCTTTCTCTCTCTTTTTAAAAACATTTTCTTTCTTTATTTAAATAGAACAACTAGGGTAGTGGAGGGAGAGGAAGAGAGAGAGAAATGTCAAGCTGGTTCCATGCTCAGAGCAGAGCCCAACTTGGGGCTTGATCTCAGGACCCCAAGATTATGACCTGAGCCAAAATCAAGAGTGTGAAACTTAACTGACTGAGCCACCCAGGAGCCCCAGCAGACATCTTCTTAAAGGGCTGGATAGGCAGTTACTCCATTCTGCACTGAAGGCCTGGAAGCAGCTATAGAAAATACGTAAATGAATGGGTTTGGTTGTGTTCCAATAAAACTTAAAAAATCAGGTGGTGGACTTTCTGTCTTGCCCCTTCTGTTCTCTACATTATAGAGTCCTCTTTCAGAATGCTACTCCTCCGAATAAACACCTGTTTGTCTTCCCATTAACCTTAGGATAAAGTCCAAATTCCTTAACAAAGTAAATAAATTTCACACCATTATCTCTTCTCTAGCCATTTCTGGATTCAAACTCAATTTTCAGCACTACTAAACTGCTTTAAATTCCCCCAGGTTCCTGGTTCTCTCTTCCTTCCATGCATTTAGATATGCTGTTCTTTGGCCTGGAATCTTCCTCTCTTCCCCCACTCCCCTGATTAGTTAATTCCTACTCATCTAAATTTCAAGTTTCACATTAAGTCTAACTTCCTCCAGGAAGATTTCCTTGATCCCTAAATTCTCACAAAGTGCTGAAGTTATTGGTTTGTCTGAATCTCCTCTTAGCTTGAAGGTCTGTGAGGACAGGAAACTTGTCTGCCACTCACCATTGCATTCCAAGGTACTCAATAAGTAACTGGATCCTTGACTGATGAGTTAAGAAAAAAACCAACCTAAAAATGAAGGGGACCCTCAAAGGCTAATTGGTGGCACATAAGCTGACATTTGTTTGAACTATTCCCTTGAATCCCAAATCTGCTCCTAAAGCATTTTTTGCTCTGCTGATATAGCCTGCAGAGAAGTTTAGGAAATAGACATTACATCGTCCACACTTCCTGATGCGGGAACTGAAGTCCCGAAGGGTTTCACTTCTGCCTTGGTTTCCAGACTTCATCTATTTACCCTCTCCTTGGCATCTGATCTCTTACCTCATGTCCTGTTAGCTGTCTTGCATACAGTGTACTTTATATCTGATAATTATCCTTGCAGAGAAATCTTGGCTTTCCTTTTTGGCCAATACTCACATTTCAGATATCATGTAAGGGGCATATTCTATATGCCAGGCTCATGGGGCTTCCTCTATAAGCCAGACCTACTGGACTTAATCATTCAGGACTCAGGCTGGCCTCATAATGATGTTCTCAGAGGTTTACTTTTATTATCTCCACTCTATGGTTGACAAAAGGAAGACCTAAAGGGAGTAAATAACTTACAAAAGAAAATGGCAGAGCTGGGACAGAAGGGAGGAATGTCTGACTGCTAAACTAGACTTTCTGAGCTCATACTACTTTCCAGTTCCTCTGGGACCACACCTGCTTTCTTCTGGGAGTGCTGCTCCTGTCCAAGCCCCAAAGTCTTCTGCAACGCTCCTGCATGTCTTATCCTGAATCTCACGGACAGTGTAGCTGCGTTCAAGGCTGTCATAATCACGGATACTTCTAGAGCGTGGTCACTGTGCTTGTCCCTGTTTATGTATGACCTCATTTATTTTATTTTTTTTAAAGATTTTATTTATTTATTTGACAGAGAGAGATCACAAGTAGACGGAGAGGCAGGCAGAGAGAGAGAGATAGCAGGACTCGATCCCAGGACCCTGAGATCATGACCTGAGCCGAAGGCAGCGGCTTAACCCACTGAGCCACCCAGGCGCCCCCTGTATCACCTCATTTAACCTGCACAGACCCTAACATGAAAGATAAGGTTAGCTCTGTTTTATGGAGATGGAAGCAGAGGCACAAAGAGGTAAAATAATATATCCAAGGTCACATAATTAGCAATGGGAGAACCTAGGATTTACACCTAGACACTCTGACTCCACAACCTGTGCTCCTAAGCAAGAAGAGAATACACAGGGAGGTAAAAGAGAACTCCTCGGGCCTCACAGGATGACATGAAAAGTATGGGGGAGGTTGAATGATTTGGACTTTAATCACCCCAGATATGAGATCATTAAATAAGGCTGTCTAAGTCATTGCTACCTAAAACAAACTACCACTAAACTTCATGGCTTAAAACAATAATCATTTACTAGCTAACAATGCTGTGGGTCAACACTTTGGCTGGACTTGGTTGAGAAACTTGCTGGTTTTGCCTGGGCTCACTCATCTGGTGACAGTCAGCTGTGGCAGCTTGGCAAGAGCTCAATGGTCCCGGATGGTTTCTCCAGGGTGAAGGCCAGCTTCACGGGCATGCAATCTCTGTGGTTTATTGTTCTGCTATTCTTGTCTACTTAAGATTATCTCCTGAGATTATGAATAATTATGAAACAGGGGGGCTACAGGGCCTTGTAAGTTACATTGCCAGTCATACTGGTGGTTGATGCTGGATGCCAGCCAGACACCTTTCTCCACATAGCCTCTCATCCTCGAAGAGGCTAGCTCATGTTTCTTCCCATGATGACAGAAGCTTTCCAAGACAGTGATAGCAAAGGCTTCTTCAGCTCTGGGCTCACAATTCCCACATCATCACTTCTGCTGCATTTTACTGATCAAAGCAAGTCACAAAGCAAACCCAGATAATAGGAGATGGAGATCCAGAGTCCACTCCTTGATGGGAAGAACAGAAAAGTCACAGTGCAAGAGGGCAGGTATGGTGCAGGTGGGCCCAGTTTGTGACTATTAATTGCATAGAGTAGGTACTTGTTGAAGTAAAAAGAACTTCAGTCTCAGACATGTTATGATTAAGATTTCTCCTATGGTCAGTCCATGCAAAGGTATCCAAAACAGCTGACCCTTGAACGGCATGGGGGTTAGGGACACCAACCCCTATGCAGTCAAAAATCTGCATATAAATTCTGATTCCCCAAAAACCAAACTACTAATAGCCTATTGTTAACTGGAAGCCTTACCCATAAACAGTTGATTAGCACATATTTTGTACATTATATGCATTATATACTGTAATCTTATAATAAAGTAAGCTAGAGGAGAAAAAATGTTAATAAAATTGTAAGGAAGAGAAACTATGTTTACAGTACTGTATTATAAAAAAAAAATCCACATATAAGTGGACCCATACATATTGTTCAAGGGTTAAAGGTTAATTGTTAAGGGATAACATAAGTCTAGAACATAAAAGAGAATCCTCGTTGGACATACAAATTTGAGAGCTGTCAACATGCAGGTGGGTAAGTTTCTGAATAAATAAATCAGAACCTTCAGGAAGACTGCATTAATTAAGGCAAAGATAAACAAAAAGATTCACTCAATCCTTCAGACTACCCAACTGTTTTGTTTTGTTTTGTTTTCAGACTACCCAACTGTTTGAGTGCTCTCTTCTTCCCATGTATCTCAACCTCTCTCTCTAAGAGACCATCCATGGGTGTATCCAGTTTCTGTAGCCAACTCAAAGCCAGTATCACTGGGGAAAGTACAGCCTTCTCTGTTATGTCTAGATGTGGCTACATATCGTCCAATTATTATAAACTAAAAAAAAGTTACTTGATGCCCACACTCAACCCAATGTGCAATGGTAGAGCAGGAATACAATTAACCACAATAAAAACTTCCATTTCTAAAAGGTCAGAATGGAAAACGTGCAACAACCAGCAGTCCTTCATAGTTTTCTTTCTAGGAAGAAATTCCTGCCTTGGCCGTGGAAGAAATTTCCTGATTAACCGATCTGCATGTCTTTGGGTATACCCACAGTACCCCTGGGTTTACACACTCCGGGAGATTCCTCCTTGTCCATTATCTTCCAGGTTCAAAATTTAAGTGAAAATTGGGAGAGTATGCTTTCCTGGAAATGGCTCGAGTACACATGATTGGCTTTTGCAGTTTGCAGGTCAGATTTCTGGTTTCTTTAGCAGTACAATTTCCTCAAAATCTTTGTAGGCTTCTATGCTATTCATCTCCAGTCTGTTACATGTGACAGAAACTATACCCAAAGTTCTTTTCTGCACCAAGCTCTTAAACTTTCTTATAGTATCTATGCTTTACTCCTTTCTCTTCTCATTGTTTTAATGGTGGCTACTTTCAGGTAATCTTTAAAAACTAAGTTAGGGTAACACAGCTAATCTGACCTTTGCTGCAAGGCTAGATCTCTTCGGCTGAGGAATCTTAATGGATGGGATTTAAGTGTCTCAAAAACAGTCTTCTCCTATTTGGACCATAGAAATAATTGGATTTTCTAACCCTGTGAGGCCCCAATTTTCTATACACTCTATTTTCTTCCATCTTTCCTTGCAAACCCATCATTTCTTATGTGAGTTCATTTCTTTCTTGAAAAACCTTCCTAAACTAGCCAATGAGCAACAATTACATTCATACTCTGCTTCTTTCCAAATGCTTCCCGTAAAATTCAGTGATATAAGAAACACGATCAGTCTTCCAAATTGAGGTGAGATTGTTACCAAACATCTTGCAATGGCACTACAAGAATGACTAGTTTCCCAGCCTGAAAGAGCCCGTTCCTTGTTGGCAATGGTCTGACCACTTAAGTAATGCTATCCGTTTTAAGACTTTGTTAGAAGTCCACCATTTCCAGGTATCAATTTTTGTATTAGAGTAAAGGCTAACTCGCTGTAACTGAGATCCCAGAAAGCAGTGGAAGTGGAAGTAAAGAAATGAAAATAAAGAAGCATTTTTCCCTCTCACGTAATAGTTGGGCCAAGACTGACAGGGTACTCTGTTTGATGAGGTCATTCAGGACCCAGATTCCTTCTGTCTTATTGTCCCACCCTCTCCTAGGATGTCTTCCTCATCTCCATGGTTACAGATGGTCACAGACACATCCATAAAGGAGATGACAAGCAGAGCAAGACAAGTTGTCTTTTTTGCAAAGGTAAGGCCAAAGTTGTACTCACTGCTTCTAGTTACAGCGCATCGGCAAGAATGTCCCCACAAAATCATACCTAGCTGTAAAGGAGGGCAAGGAGTCTCCGGCTGAGCAAACATGCACCAGAGG
The DNA here is from genome assembly GCF_022355385.1 of Mustela nigripes. NCBI lineage: Eukaryota > Metazoa > Chordata > Mammalia > Carnivora > Mustelidae > Mustela > Mustela nigripes. The sequence continues at coordinate 80,919,439 of NC_081570.1, read as the reverse complement.
GAGGAGAAGAGATGTTATGGTGGCAGCCATTTATCTGCCATGAGAAGAAGAAAAGATTCCCCAGGTTAAGAACCCTCAGAGATAGAAAGACCCAAATGGGGCAAATAAGGATTTTGTTTCTTAGAGGTAAAGAGAATGACAGTGTGAAAAAAGAATACAAGAAAGGGAAAATCTAGCTGGCGGTTACTTAAGTTTCCACTTTATTATTTCTAGCCCTTTTTTTTTTTTTAAAGATTTATTTATTTATTTGACAGATAGAGATCACAAGTAGGCAGAGAGAGAGGAGGAAGCAAGTTCCCCACTAAGTAGAGAGTCTGATGTGGGGCTCAATCCCAGGACCCTGGGATCATGGCCCAAGCCAAAGGCAGAGGCTTTAACCCACTGAGCCACGTAGGCACCCCATATTTCTAGCATTTTCTAAAAATATTTCATAAGTTTATTTTTTTTAAGAGAAGTAGAAAGAGAAAGAAAAACTAAGAAGAATATCAAGACAGAATAATAGTGATGTGAGGAAAACCAGAAGAAAATGGGAGTAATGAAAGTCAATGGGAGAAAAAAATTTCACTTGACTGACAGAAGACAAGAGAGGCTAGGAAAGGAAATGCTCTTTGGACTTGAAAATCTAGAGATTACTGGTGAATAACTACAGGAGAAGCTAGAATGCAGCAAATTAAGAAATGAAAATGAACAAAGAAAAATGGTATAGCAAACATGGACTAGTCTCTTTTTTTTATAATTTTTTTTAAAGATTTTATTTATTTATTTGACACACAGAAAGAAAACACAAGTAAGGCAGAGAGTCAGGCACAGAGAGAGGAGGAAGCAGGCTCCCTGCTGAGCAGAGAGCCCAATGCAGGCCTCCATCCCAGTACCCTGAGATCATGACCTGAGCCAAAGGCAGAGGCTTAACCCAGTGAGCCACCCAGGCTCCCCTTGACTAGTCTCTTTTAAGAACACTGAGTTTTTAGGAAAAAAGAGATAAGATGGTAACTTAAAAAAAAAGAGATAAGATGGTTATGACTAGCTCCACTTGCAAGTAGACTAAGATGAGAAGCAGCCTCCAGGGACCAAGTTGGGATATCAGGTTCTAGAGACTAGGGTGGCCCAGTTCTAGCTGCCCAGCATATATATCATGTGTAACTTGAACAGCTGGCATAGCAGAGTGCTCTACACATTAGGCTGGTCAAGTTTTCCCAAGTTGGGAACCACTCTTGGATATGGTGGTTGCATCCTATAGTCATGGGGTCTTGGGGTCTCCAGAGACAGTGCCTCTACCTACCTCCAGTCTCATAGTCAGTGATTGCACTTCTGCTTGGATAGATGGCTTGTTCATCGGACAATCAGGGATCCAAGCTGGGTGTGGAAATGAAGGACCCAAAATTCCTTGGCACAGCTGGAGTTTGGGCAAAACCCCCCTCTTTAAAATATCAAAGGAGGGGGGCAATAAATCCATAAATATGAATGGACAAAAGAGACATGAAGCAGCAACAGTAAAACATAAACTTTGGGCTTTTTTGTTTGGCAGATTAAACTGAAAATAGGACTCCCTGCCATCCCAAACTCCCATAAAAAGAGACCCAGAATTATCAAAGTCTAATTAAAATTGGTGCTGTTTCTTTAAAGTGCCAGCGAAAGTAGCAATATTTGTTCCAATACCATAAGGCCAAAATCCTTTTAAAAAAATGAATATTTCATGGAGAAAGGATTGGATTGGATTGTCTCTGAGAAAAATAATTGCTGTTGCAACACGTGCTTATATTTTAGATGGCACAGAGATCACTGTGGGGGGAAGACTGAACAATACTGGGAGATTTACCTTCACCCAGTCATGAGACTTAAGCCCATTGTCCTCTGGAGTCCCAAATGACTGAGGGGGGAAAATCCTCATTCAGATTAAGCTGAGGCATTGGGATATGGAAAAAGAAACCCAGGGATAAAGTATCCTTTAGTGGGAAGTGGCTGAATATTTCTGAAGGATGAGAGGGATGAGGAGACCGAGAGATTAAGAAGAAATGCAACAAAATGGGGAGGAGGCATCTGAAAGTTCCTTTCTTGGGCAGTTTGTTAGGTCTTTTCAGAAAGTTATTACAGAACAATATGGTGGTGGCTGACAGGGAAGATTGGCTAAGATAGAGCAAACCAAATGTATCCCCTTTATTTGCAAGTTTTATCAGAGGAAGGCTCTGTTTCCTTTTGCAGGAACCAGTCAGGTCAGCACAAATTCAACCAAGCTCTTAAACACTCAGACACTCTTTGGGTCGGTATATTATACAGGTATCCTTTATGCATAGGACAGTGTCATTCTAGGGCAAGGTCTATGTCAGTCAATACCTATTTCTGTAGTGTTGAAAGGGCCACACTTCCTCTTCACGCTGAGAGGAACCTCCATATGTTAGGAGTCCACCAAGAACTGGCTGCCTGGCTACCTGCTCAGATGACCACCTCCCAACACCTGAAATAGAACTTTGCTCTGTGCTCACCAGAGGCTTCAAGAAATAGCCCAATTGCATAAGATAGACTGGGAATGGAAAAACACTCTGGCAAAAGCATAAAGGTGTGGTTAAAGACTAGAGTGCCATTTTCATGTGGTTGGGCTGTGCCTGGCTGGTAGTTTAAAGGAGTTATGCTGAGCCACACTGATTGAGGGAGGGTTTTATTGATTCTGCTTTATTTTTTAATGGGGGAGACTTGAGCATTACAGGCTAAGGATAAAGACACAGCGAGAGTCAGTGGTTAGAGTGGTTAGAGATTCAGGAAAGAAAGGGCATAATTAATGGAGGACACCAACCATAAGAGGTTTGTTCAGTGTACAGCATCTGTTCAGAAAGGGAAATTCGGAGATTCTTTTAAATTTCTAAGTTAAGAAGCAGGCATTCCACAGTTCCCTAGGTAAATATTCATCAAGTATTACAAAGTGGTAAGACTTTTTCAGGTTCATTTAAGTTGTCTATTAACTTACTCCAAAACAAATATAACCAGCAAAGATCCCACTGGAGTACTGGTATGGAGAAGGGAAGCTTAAGTCTGGGAAATAGCTAAGTCATTTGAGCTTTCTATCAAAAAGTGTCATTGGTAAATTAACAAGCCTGTCTGTAAGCCTGTCATTGAGAAGGGATTCACAATAAATAGGGCACCTAATGTTGATGAAAGATGAACAAGACATTAAATCAAGCTTGGAAATGCAGACAAGAAACCAGGTAAAGGGCACAGCAAGAGTAATTTACCTGCTGTGGTGAAATGTATTTATATACTATGTACACAATAGCTGCAAGAGAAAAATAACACTAACCTTTAAGTAGCACATCTGCATATTTCGTTCTTCTTATCCTCTTCTTAATGTAAGATGTTTTCTGCAGTAAGTACCCTCCCTAGGTAACATCACCATATTCCTGAGGCCTCTAGACGGCCACAGTACATCCACAGGAAGTCAAATTAAAGAAGCAGCAGCAGTGATGAGTTAGCGTGGTAAAGCCTCAACTTCCTCACCTACAAAATGGGGATAATAATAGTACTTAAGTTCACAGGAGGCTGTGAGTGGTGGTTGAGAAAGTTTATAAATGCCTACTGAATGGTAGTCTGCATGTTTTATCATGCATCTGAAATTCACAGGAACAGAGTATAGTCCGATAAGAGAGAGGTATCATCAGTGTGTTTCTACCAAGGACAAAGAGCTCTGTGGCAGCAAAAAAGGATCTGGGAAAGACAGGGTAGAAAGGGCAGGTGTACAGTGAGGAAAAGACAGACCTGATAGGCATGCCAGGCAGAGGCTTTGCGGGGATGGAGGGTTCAGATGAGGAGAAAATTAACTCGCAAGATTCAAAGACAGTGTTTAGTGCAGACTTTATAGGTCTAAAACTGAAAATATGGTAACTGAAAATTAAAGGAGCCATTATTGTTGTGGTTGTCATTAATAAACAGTATGACGTGGTATGATACCATGACAGTCTGGGAATTCTTTTTTTAGGATTTTATTTATTTATTTGTCAGAGAAAGAGAGCACAAGCAGAGGGAACAGCAGGCAGAGGGAGAGGCAGGCTTCCTGCTGAGCAAGGAGCCTGAAGCAGGACTCAATCCCAAGACCCCAGGATCATGACCTGAGCCCAAGGCAGACGCCCATCTGACTAAGCCACCCAGGCAGCCCTGGGAATGTATTTTTAAATAAGATTTCAATGTCTTGCTAAAGTTGGAACTGATAAGGCAGTTTGTATGTATATAGGGCTGGAGCTGAATTTATAAATATCTGGAAAGATGTACCTGAGATAAAGGAACATAAAGAGAATAAAATTAGTAAGAATAAAAAGAATAAAATAAAAGAATAAAATCTAGTAATTGCTCTGTAAATTTATTTTAAACAAGGCATGAATCAAGAGTGATTATATACAGAGAGACAGAGACAGACATGTCTATTTAATCTAGTATCCTTTTAGAATGCACTTGGATAAAAAGCTAGAAAACAGAAAAGCAATTCTTAACTGAATAATGAAAAAGTCACTTTTTTTTTTTTTTTTTTTTTTGGTAGGCTCTACACCCAACACAGAGCTTGAACTCACAACCCCTAGGTCAAGAGTCACATGCTCTACCAACTGACCCAGGCAAGTGCCCCTGAAAAGGTCACTTTTTAAAAATCCTTTGCCTCCTAGTTAGCTCTAATTTTATAAAGGAAAAGTCAGTCATTGTAAAGTATATTTCTATCTTCCTTTCTTTAATATATAGCACAACAGCTGGTATAAGTATATGATAAATTCTTTTGATGATACTGTAGAAGGGAAGAGTATGAGCTTTTTGGAATCCTGACTGCCAATCCTGGAATCCTGGCTTTGTGACCTAGAGCAAATGATCTCTCTGTACCGTAATATCTTCATTTGTAAAAATGGGATCGGTATAATGTCTACCTCAATAGGGTTATTATGAAAATTAGTTTATTCAGTTCTAAGTGCCTGGCATACTAGTAAGTACACAGTCAATGCCAATTAAATATTAACAATGGCCTTAGCCTTCAAGTGTTAGCTTTCAAGGAATCCTAGCAAGTGGCTTTATCCAGGAAAAGGTTGCAACTTAAACATCTATTAGTATATTTGATAAGGAAAAAAGAAGTCTTGTCTATAGTTTTGGCTTTTACTGGGACAATTTGTGTCACCTATCCTACACTTTCCAGAAGATCTTTAATGGTAAGGCATACAACCATGAGAACTGGTAGCCACAGTTCTGTCTATGGCCCAGACTAAAAACTCCCTTCTAGCTTTACCTTTTCACAGGCACACATAATGCTGACCAAAGTGGTGTTCCTGGCTCTTGAAGAGCTTCAGTCTTTATCTGCACTTTACTACCTTCATTAGGACTGAAGATTGTTGACCTCTGTTAGTAAGGTGCCTACATGCCAGGGTCCCTAGTGGCCCACACTCCAAGGTAGCCCATGAAAGCAAGGGTTGGGTGGCTTTTCTCTAGGAGGCCCTGTTAAGAGGTATGCAATTCACATAGTCAGGCTCATTGTTGAGTCACTGCTAGGGTATTAACTGTTACTGCCTTACCACTGTACACCAGGACCTACCCCAGTGAGCTGTACATACTAGGTACTCAAAGAGTTGAACTGAAATGAACTGAGAGGCTGCCCTCATCCCTATTTATTCCAAGCCCCTGAAGCCTCCCAGACTAGCCATTATCATCCTGATTCTTATCTCCATGGTTACTTTTAAAATCCCCTAATCTGACCCAACTCTCATTCCTCACCGTCCTTCAAACCCTTTCACGACGTACTCTGGATCTCCTATTCTGTCACCTGCAAACCTCCCCTGTATCTTCAACTTCATTTTGAATGATTTCTCTACTTCCCTGCAGAAGCTGAAGACTTGCTCCTTAATAGGTCTCTCAAATGGAGGCCATTTGTTTCTCACATACCCACAGGAGATGGGATAACTCTTGGTCCACATCCCTGCTTCCAAACTATTTTCTCCTTCTTTCAAAAACTCCAGCTCCTTTGAAGTTCTTGTCATGCAGTTATACCACCCCAACAGGAAATAGATGGCACACTTCTATCAAGTTGAGGATGATTTAATAAAGGGGTGATTTGCACAAGTATGAATGAGGGAAGGAAGGCACAAGGGATAGTGCAGTCACTGAGGGCTAGTAACAGTGGAACTGTCATCACCCCTTGGCCTGAAAAAGGAAAGAAAGGGAGATCTGGGGCCCTGGAGAAAGAGGTGTAGAAGCCATGCTAAAGAGCAGAGACCACTCTCCCCCATTTCAGGGACACAGGCTCCCTACATCAGATCTGCTGAGGCTCCCCATTGGCCAGATTCAGCCAGAACCAGACAGCAAGGAAACCGCTGACTGAATCCATAAGTTTCAGGTCCCATGGCTGCATGGCATAGAGAAGAGTGAATCTTGAGGGACTCATGGAAGATATCCTGCTTTTGCCCCAAGTTCTTTTTGGTTGCTATCATCTTTCAAACTCTTACTTTATGAAAACTTGAGCTCATCTTCCTCTCCACCCCTTAGTGACTCTGGCATCCATGTGGGTGGCCCGGGTATCTTTTTCATCCATTCTTACAGTTATGCCCTAAAAACTACTATCAGTAATAACACAATATTGACTTCGAGCATCCCACCCTCTGACCGCCACCTCTTATCTCTAAAGTTCAGAGGCTCTAGTTCTTTCATTGCAATTTTTCAACCCTCTTTAGGCTTCCAATCCCGACCTTAAATTCTGTCACTAGTCATCCACTCTCCTACCATGTCCAGAGAAAGTTCCATGGACCTTGCTCCTTTGAGAAGAATCTTATCTCACTAATGCAGTCACCTGTCAAAAATCAAACTTTGGTTAAAGCCAACTATTTCCCTTTTCCAGTGGGGAAAAAGACATAAAATTATGCTGACTGATTTATCTCTAAATTTATTATCACAAGCTTCAAATGGGCATTCCAATCTGCCCAGAAATCCTACACCAATCCTGATAAATATGCCAATTACTTTTCAAGATGATTATTTTCTAACTTCTCCTAGAGCCTCTCACACTCTGTATCCCGTACTTCCACAGCCTCATCTATTCACCACCAATTCTGTAAGCCTCCCAGTACCTGCATTATACCCCTGCCTTATATCCTGTTACCATGGGATAAGGGTCCCCCCTCCTGTCAAAGCCCAACCACTCCACTTGTGCTGTATATTCCAACCCTCTTCATCTTTTGAAGAGCTTTGTTTCTACTCTCGTTCCCTTTCTCTCTTGCATCAATTTTCCTCCACTGGATAATTATAAAATTCAAATGATTATGCCCAGTAACTTCCATCTTAAAATATAAGTTTCCTCAATTCCAAATTCTCCTTCATTTCTCATCTAATTTCTCCATTCCCCTTCAAAGAAAAATTTGAAATAATTGTCTATAGACACTGCTTTTCTTCATCTCCCATTCTCTCTTTTTCTCATTTCCAACTGCCTTCTACAACCACGATTCAATGCTGCTTTTGCTTAGATCCTCACTGACAAATGTGTTTTCAAGTCATCTGATCCCAGCTATGATCAGCATGTGATATAGCTGACTGCACTCCCACTCTTGAATCATTTTCCACTCTTGGTTTTTATGGACACTGCTCTTTCCTGATTTTCTTTCTATCTCCCTGGCTTTCCCTTCTCTATCTTCCTTACTGGCTAAATCTCCTTTATCAGACCTCTAAATGTTAATGACCCCATATTCTTCTCAATCCTGAGCTCTCCAATGTAGTTGACACTAAGCCACATGTGTGTACTTTAATTTAAAATAATTTAAAATAAGTAAGATTAGGATTCAGTTCCTCATTCTCACTAGCCACATTTCAAGTGTCCAATGAGCAATATAGATAGTAAGCAACATGAACATAAAATCTTCCCATTGTTGAAGAAAGTTCTATTGCACAGGACTGACTTAGACTCCCTCTCTAGGAGATCTTACCCAGTCTTGTGGCTTTCAGTGCTATGTAGATGTTGACTTCTAAATTTATACCTCTAGTTCTGACCCAAGCTTCAGATTTGTGCATGAAACTACCTATTTGACATAATCACTTGGATGTCTAACAGACTACTCAAACTAACAACCAAAACAGAACACTTCATTTTCATCCTCTCCTCCCCTGTGTCTACCCACAAAAGCTTGTTTCTCCTCCTGTCCATCTATTTTTAGCAAATGACACCACCCAACCAGTTTTGAAGCCAAAATTCTAGGAGCAGTCTTGATTCCCAATATCTAATCCATCAACAAGATTTAATAACTCTAGCCATAAAATATATCTGAAATCTTCTCAAATGGTCTTCTACTTACACTATCATCTTTCAGTCTAAGTTTCTTGTCTAGGCTATTGTCCTATCCATACAAGCTCCCCTGTACCTAGATCCAGCACATAGCAGGTGCTCATTAAATATGTTGAAAAAATTAACAGGCACAATCCTACTGAACAGTGTAAAATAATCTTTACTTTTTTTAATATCATGAATAATAGATATTTGCCACAGAAGCTTTAGAAAATAGATTTTAAAAGATAATACACATCACTTCCCAGACAGACTTTACTTACAATTGGCTATGGCTCAATATCATTACTCATTTTGTCAATTACTAATACATTTTTCATGTTTTCATAGCACTAATTTACTTCCATGCATCTGTAACCTATGTGGTCAGTGCAATTTACTCCCCAAGAGAAATTTTAGTTCCTGCTTCTTGTCATTCAGCCTTGCCTTTCTTGATTAATCCAGTACAGCTTCTTGACCTCTTGATTATCTACATATTTTGTGCCTGTCACAGACCAGCAGAGATTGATTTTGTTCAGGAGTTCCCAACTTTGTTCCTGTCCCTGCCTGCCACCCAGCTCCTCTCTGCACTCAACTTCCTTGTCAGAAACACCCAACAGTTTGACCCTAGCCTTAATTCAAAATAACTCAAGCAATAATTTCAAACAATATCTGCTACTCCTCCCTCTTTGATTAGCTCTGTTTACTGGCAGCCCTAAATATTCCATCATCCTCATTCATTCCAGCTGCATGCCAACGGGGTCAAGCTGGTATTTCCTACAGATACCGGTAATTACACAAGTGAGGTGATGGGGTAAAGGAGAAGGCAAGAGTGTCTTCTGAGACCTGCAGTCTAGTAATTATTAATATGCTTGACATCTGCATTGCCTGTGTCAGGTTACAAAGTCACCTGGGCACGGTATTTTCACAGCAATCCAGATGCTATTATTTGCCTAACCAACAATCATCTCTCCTCTACCATCCTCTCCAACTTCCTTCTCTCCAAGAGACCATTGTGTTCAGTACCCACCCTTCATCAAATAGCCAGATACAACACGTAGCTATATGCCATGCTCCACCCTACCCCAGCCAGCTTTTATGAGTTAGTAAGTGATATAAATATGGCCAGAGAGTGTGAAAGAAAGTCTGTGACGAGTTCAGGAAAATGTTTCCTCACCCTTAAAAAGAAAGACCCAACGACAAGATAATGTCCTTTTTTTTGGCTCTGGAAATTTCCCCATCTGGATGTAATTTCTGAGGCACTAACATCTTCTTTGAAGTATGAGGGGAGATTCATAGGTTAAAGCCATTGCTGGGAATGGCAGAGTGGGCAGATGAAAGAAAACTACATCCTTTGTAATATACTTACGTTGTTTTTTTACACTGTGCCAGAGGCCCTACCTCTGGACTTTGAACTCCGTATTTATAAGCCCAGGGGATTCTGATTTCATCAAAATTTGAGGCACTAACTTCTAAGCATGCAACTACAAACTTTCTCCACCACTTCCTCGCTGAAAAATCTTAGGCAAACTATTTTACTTTTTATAGAATCCGTGTCTTTAAAGAGGGAAGTAATATTCACCTTTTGGCTTATTGTGGGGGTGTAGGGTTGAGGATTTGATGGGAAGACTGAATCTGGGAAGCGCTATGAAATTCATCAGCCAGAAAATGATGCTACCAAATCCTAAATGTTTCCCTGACTGCTGGTAGACATTGACACACTGATTAGATAACCTGATCCCAGGTCTCTCCTGAGAGACTGCATTTTAAAAGACACTTCTAGGATCTAGGCAAGTGTGATAATCAAGTAAGCCTGAAATTTAGAAATGGAATACCGTGATACTCCTATGTCAGAGTTGGGATTTCTGGTTTCTAAATCTAGATCTAGATCTAGATCTGCCACTATTTCACTTGAGCAAACTGTTTTATCTTTCAGGACCTGTTTATTCATCTGTGTACTTGCCCTGTACAATCGACAGTCTCTATGGCACTAATGGCAAATTACACTTGGGGTGAGGGGACTTCTGTAATCTCAGTATTCTTATATTGCTGCAATACGGATTACACAGGCAACAACAACAACAAAAAGGCAAAGTTGGGGTTACGGGAGGGGTTGGCTTTGTGGTAAAATTAACTGAGTAATAATTGTTGGACGCTGCCTTCTCTGTTCTGCTACCTTGAGTCCCTGAGCTTCCACTCCTCTCAGGATCGTGGCCTAATTGGAGGTGATCACCCTCGGCCACTCTGATCACACAGATTTGTGAAAATGTCTAGAAAAGTTAAAAATACGAGTATCCAGAAAGAGATTCTGATGAAGGCCCGAAATTTAATTTTTTGCACTGAAGTAACTTTTACTGGCAAGCACAGTAATGTCTGCGTGTTGCAACAGAAACTTTTCCCTTGGCATTTAAAAAGAAAGAAAGAAAGAAAAGAAAAAGGACAGAAAGGAAGGAAAGAAGGAAAGAAGGAAGGAAGGAAGGAAGGTAGTAAAGAAGGAGGAAAGGAAGGAAGAGAGGAAGGAAAAAGGCAATGTATGCTACTGGCCTCAGGTGGAATTCACAAAGTTAGTGGCGCGGGAACACCTCCTATCTTGAGAGCTCCGGAGCCTTTAGGGTGCACAGGTGTCCTGACCTCGTCACGGATGGAAATCACACTTCTCTTGCGTTTAACTCGTCAAGTATCAGTTTATGGTTGGGAGACAGCCGCGTGGAAGACGGGAGGGAAGCGACCAGCGTCCCCAGAGCCAGCACTTCCGCGTCTTTCCATGAACTCCGCCCAGCGCAGAGAAGACCCGCCCACCAGGAGGCCGACACGCCCCGTTTGCGCCTCCTGCGCGTCAGTACTTCTTGAACTTTGACCGCTTCTGAGCGGCGGCGCCGGGAGATAGTACGCATGCGTCGTTTCTTTGCATGGCTAGCGTCCTTATCCTAGTGGCGGCGGGAGCTGCGGTGGCCGCGCTGCTGGCACTGCGGCTGTGGGTTGTGCTCCATTCTCGGGTCCTCGGGCCCCGTCAGTCTTGCAGTCTCTTGGTGGTGGCTGGGTCCGGTAAGTATTGGGCGGTGACTGCCGAGTCGCTCCTGGGTCGGTCACTACAAACCCCAGAGTACACCGCGACGCTCCTATCTAGTCTCCTTAGCACTTTTTGGAGCATTGCATGCTGAGATTTGTAGTTCCCTTATGTTAACCGGAACCGGTCCACCCAGCCGGGGCAAAATTCTGGTTTGCTGACGCGGCCCAGTCATCTCTTACCGACAAATGAGTAACTTACACTTGTCTGTAATTAAGCTTCCACGTAGCGTATGTTATTTTAACAGATTATTAATGAGCAGAGAGGACGCAGAAGCCTTATGATGCTGACTTACTATTTTCCTGAGTAGAAATTGCCGTTTTGCATGATTAACCTAGGCATTTTGTATTTAGTTTAGGAAACATGAATACTACATGATAAATGAAGCAAAGTGAATTGTCACATTTATAAATATACAAATCCATGAGGTCAGAAACAATTATCTACTGACCATAGAACAATACACGTTTGAAAATATTGTGTCAGCATGCGAACAGCAAGCTGCGCTATCAGGTAATACAGTTTAAGAGTCTACCAGCTCTGCAGGCCCTCACAATTTTATAGACTTTTTTTTCTTGACAGACAGAGATAACAAGTAGGCAGAGAGGCAGGCAGAGGTGGGGGGGGGTGGGGGAAGCAGGCTCCCTGCTGAGCAGAGAGCCCGATGCCAGTGCGGGGCTCTTTCCCAGGACCCTGAGATCATGACCTGAGCCGAAAGCAGAGGCTTAACCCACTGAGCCACCAAGGTGCCCCAGGCCCTCACAATTTTAAATGACTACGTTCTGACAGAGATAGAAATATTGTGTAGATTTAGAAATGCTAAGAAATTGTATACAGTTAGAATAATATTTATATTATTAGCAAATGTTCTAAACTTATGCTCAAATACAATTCATTACTTTCTTCACTTAACATATGGTGAGCCATTGAGACGTCAGACACTATGCTAGACTCTAGAAATAACAAAACCGACTACTACTACTTGCCATGGAGTGGTGATTAGGTAGTGAAGCAGTTTGAAAGGTACAAGGTACAGCGGTGAATGAAAAATAGATGACAGAAAAACTAACAGGGAAAAAACAAAACAAAACAAAATGGATACTTCCTATAATCTGAGAAGTGTCGACTGCTATGGAGATCTTCAGGAAGGACACCATTTTATCTGAGCTTGAGACAGGAAAGTTCCTGGAAGAAGTGATGTCTAAACTGAGAATTGTAAGATGACTAGGAATCAACCAAAGAGATATTGCAGACTAGAAGGGTGTGAAAAGAAGTTGATAGCAATTGGAATGCCCAGAGCTGGGACAGCATTGTTGCTTTGAGTTCCATGTGGAGCTGTAAGCCCAGTCTAGATCCCAAAGGGCGTTGTAAACCATGCTCTATAAAGCTATTGGCACTACTCCACTGCTTCATACCATGTAGGGGTTAGGACCACAGGCTCTAGACTGACATAATCCTGGAGCTGAATCACATCTCTGCCACTTACTAACTTGGTGACCTTGGGCAAATTAGTTAACCTCACTGAACTGTTTCAACCTTGAAAAATATGGGATGAGGTGAGGAGAGATTAAATGCAATATTAAAAGTGTTTAGCAGAGTGGTTGGCATATGATAAGCATTTAATAAATGGTGACTGTTGTTAGTCCTGGTAGCAAAAAAATATTTTTGAGTAGAGTGTGACTCAATTAAATCTAAGCTTTTACAGAGATGATTCAGTCTGCATTGTCAAGAAAATGTTTTGACAAAGACTGAGGTAGGGAGACAAGTAGGAACTTGTGGTTTGAAAGTGGGAGGTGAGGAAAGGAAAGGCTTGGGACTCATGTCCAGGTTTCTGTCTTGAACAAATGGGTAAATGGATATTAGAGCTATTTACTTGACAGTATTAGATTTGGTGGACTGGGAACCAAAATTAAGATTGAGAATTAGTCTGACAAGTGGCACCTTTGTCATTCAAACCATTCAGAGTAGGGAGAGGTCCAAGACCTCTCAGAATCATCCAAGTTAAAGAAAGACTTATAATCAGACAAATAGTTTAATAGTTCATGTCCAGAATTTTGGAGGAGGGGGAAGATATTTTCAAGTGTTTACCTTGAATACCAAAAAATGTATGGTCTTTAGATTCCATAAAATATTATTGATCAACCACATATTTTCAAAGAATATCAATCAAAATTAATACTTTTCTTTGAAATATCATATGATTTCCTTAGGCAAATTTTAGATTTAATACCATATGCTCATCTACCCTCTCATTCAGTAATAGGAATGCCTACTTTTTTCAAGGCACTGAAGATCAGCAGTAACAAAATTAGCAGAAGTCCCTGCGATCATCATGCTTAACTTCTAGTGGAGCAAGGGTTAGGGGAGAGAAAAACAAAAGAAATAACTAGATTGCATATTAAATTGTATGGTCATAAATATTATGACGTAGGGACAGGAGGTTGCATTTTACACAGAATTGTAAGGAAAAGCCTCCCTGGGGAGATGACGATACCCAACAGCAAGGAGGCCAGAGTGGCGGGAGTAGGCTTAAGTCAGGTAGAAGCAGATGAGCTCCATGAGGTAATAAATTAAGGGGTCAAATTACAAGATGCCTTTTATTGCATGTGAGAAGGGAAGCCACTGGAGAGTTTTGAGCAGAGGTAAACTCATCAACTCTCTTAACAGAATCACACTGGATGCTGTGTTGAGAACAGACTAATGTAGACACTTGAATAGACAAGCGAAGGAGGAGCAGACCAGGAATCCGTGGTCATAACTGATGTGAGAGTGTTGTGACCTGGAGCAGGGGAGTAGCAAAGGAGATGGGGGAAGAGGTTGGATTCTGGAAATATTCTAAGGTAAAACTGAGGTGATTTTGTTCCCAAAGAATACATCTTAATAGTTATTAAGAGTAAAATGGAAAACAAAGCCCATCATTTTAATGGCTTTATTCAGTGGCAAGGTTAACTCTTCAAAGAATGTATTCAGAAAATGTTTCCTTTTAAAAAAAGAAAAGACTGTTAGAACAGGTATAATGAAGTTTTAATTGCAGTGGAAAATGTGGATATTATCCTTTTTATCCTTAATTGGTCCAGCTGTGAAAACAAGTACCTACTTTGCAAACCACATTTTCTCAAGGCTAAAAACAAAAATACTAAAATTAGTATAAATCAGATGTGTAAATTGCATGCCCCAGACAGGAAGAAGGGTTACAAGTTATAAAGTATGATTCTAATTCCTCCTCACACGTAATCTATGCCAATTTTATTTTTGTATTTAATTCCTTCTGGAACCTAGAGAGTAATCCTTCCCTTTCTACTATAAGAAAATACGTGCGTTGGGAGAAACCACACACTTAATTTGTTTGATTATCCTTCAGTATGTTCACTGTGTCACTACCGGAAGTACTTTCTTACAACAGTAGCGGTGGGGAAGAGTTTAGTAGGCGGGAGGGACACTGACCAGAGGCAAGGAGGAGGTAACAAAATAAGATGAATACAGAGAATGTTCAGGACATCAACCTGGCTGAGGATGAAAGAGTGTGAAGTGAAACAAAATGGGTATGATAGGGCTCATTGAGAAAGAGTTTGGTTGCTTTGCTTAAATGCTATATCATTAACATGAGAGGTTGATGTTCTTTTGGGGTTTTTTTCTTCCAAAGGAAATCTCAGTGTACACAGTCGATTTTTAAGTTCACGGTTTTGAAATTAAAGTATTAAAATTTTGGAGATTGTACAGTTTCAAAAATCGAACAGTTGTTTGGTGAAGCTGCTACATATTTGACGACCTGTAGTATGCTGAGACCTCTCTTAGGAGCTGGGGTTACATTCCTGAGCAGAAGTCTTCCTTAGGAAGCCCCAAGCCCTGAGGGTCAGTGCTCATGCCTCCTTGACATTACTTCTCAGCACATTAACCTTCAGTGACCCGGCGGTGACCCACCTTTGCATTTTCCAGGCTACTTTCCTGATCTGATTTCACCCTCGTCCCCCTTCACAGGATTCCACCAGTCCTTGAACACACATCTCAGCTCTTACCATCTCCTGTCCCAATAATCCCACTCCTGGCCAGTGGCCTCCCTACTCCTATCCATCCATTAGCTTCACCTTTCAAGTCCTCTCCGCCTTTGCCAGGGATCTTCCTTCCTCTTACAGGGTTGGTCTTTCGTAACTATTTGCTTTCCTCACCTCTGCCCCCATTTAAATTTTGCATGTTGTTTTCTTGCATCACTCTTTAAATGTCTGTGTATCTTTCCCCTCTCCTACCAGCCTTCTTGATAACAGGAGCTGTGTCTTCTACTTCGTTGTGCTCCTTAGCACCTACTGCTAGTGCCAGTTTTATTTTTACCCAGTTAATGTCCTCTTCCCCCATATGAAAGTAGTGTTTCTACAAGGGCGTAAATTATCATTTCCAAATGTTGCTTTCATCTATTGAGAAATACATAAAACATAACATTAGTATAACATAGCCAAATAGGTATGTCCATTGGGAGTTTCTTTTTTTAAGTTTTTATTTAAATTCCAGGTAGTTAACATAGTGTAGTATTAGTTTCAGATATTCAATGTAGTGATTGAATACTTCCATACAACATGGGTTGCTTGTGACAAGTGCCCTCCTTAATCCCTATCACCTATTTCACCCATACCCTCACCTACCTCCCCTCTGGTAACTACACTGCGGGTTTCTTAATCTTAGGCCTTCCAATATTTTTTCCAGGTGGGCACACCACTGAGATCCTGAGGCTGCTTGAGAACCTGTCCAATGCTTACTCTCCTAGACATTATATCATTGCCGATACTGATGAAATGAGTGCCCATAAAATACATTCTTTTGAACAAAATCGAGCTGATACCACTACCATGGTAAGTGATCATTTCTATTTCTAAGAGAGTTAAAGGTTGAATACTGAGGTGAATTATCTCTGGAAATAATCTCGTGGCTCCTCAGCGCCCTGCCCACAAGGGGCAGGGAAATGTTTACTGCTGATTGAATAAATTTCCTCTACTACCAAAAGATAAGAATCTCTTTAAGATACATCTTCAAGTGGCAGCTTAATTTCTTATATTCTCTTTTATTCTTTTATATAGGGGAAATGGTTTCTCAGTTAATTCCAACTGGAAAAGTTTAAACGTACATAAAACGTCTCGTTCATGTACACATTGGCTCTTCGATAAGTTCTTTATCAATATGTTGCACTTCTTGATGCAGCTATGACTGACCACTTCTTCAAATCATATTTGTATCTGCCTTTAAAATTAACTTCTCTATCTCTGGTTGCTCACTTCAGTTTAGCATTTTGGTCAGAATTAGGGGTGAAAGAACAGAAGTGAAGCTACCTCTTGATCAAGGAAGGAAACTAGAGCTGTTCTTTGTGTAGATTGTCTCCCTTCCTCCCTCCCTCTGGTATCTGCCCAGTCATGGGGCGGCCACAGGTAGTTCAGGAGTGGAAGCAGACCTAGCTCAGGCTACTCAGTATTTCTCTGGGCTTTTTGGACTTGGGGACCCAGAAAATGGAGGCATTGTTTCTTTGGGAACACACTCTGTGGAAAAGAAAGTTTGGGAGCTGCTGGCAGTCATGTTTTGACCTGGTAGGTAAAGATAGACTATAGTTGGGAGAAAGAATGATGTTAATACACAGGAAGAGTATTATGAGAAACCAGGTGGTGAGTCCTGCCTTCAGTAACTGCATAGGTCCAGCTGCATCTGTGTGGGAAATTCAGGATCCACTAATATCACCCCTCTCTTGCTCCCTTTCATTTCCTCTCTCACATCCTCACCCCACCCCACCTCCAGGCCTTTTTAAGTCTGTTTCAGTTGAGTTTTGGTCACTTTTTAAATTATCCCTAACAGAAACACTTTATCCTTGGAGATTCCATGTTAAACAAGAACAGAATCTACTTGTTATTCAGCCATAACAAAATGCTATGGGATGTTTTTTCTATGTGGGCAATGAGCCAAATGCTTCATTTCTGTTTTAGGAATCAATACTGTATTTATTTCCTGTGGCTTCTACAACAAAGTACCACAGATTGGGTGACTAAGGGCAGAAATGTATTCTCTCACAGTTCTGGAGGCTAGAAATCTGAAATCAAGGATTCAACTGGGCTATGTTCTCTCTGAAGACCCTAGGGGAGAATTCTTCCTTGCCTCTTCCTAGCTTCTGATGGTTGCCAACACTCCTTGGCATTCCTTGGCTTGTAGCAGCATCATTTTAATCTCTGCCTCCATTGTCATGGGGCTATTCCTGAGTCTCTGTCTTCATATTCCCTTCTCATAAAGACACAGTCATTGGGGGGCGCCTGGGTGGCTCAGAGGGTTAAGCCTCTGCCTTCGGCTCAGGTCATGATCTCAGGGTTCTGGGATCAAGCCCATCATTGGGCTCTCTGCTCAGCAGGGAGCCTGTTTCCTCCCTCTCTCTGCCTTCTTCTCTGCCTACTTGTGATCTCTAGCTGTCAAATAAATAAATAAAATCTTTAAAAAAAAAAAAAAAAAGACACAGTCATTGGGTATAGGGCCCAGACTCATTTAGTGTGACCTCATCTTAACTTGATCCATCTACAAGACCTTTTTCCAAATCAGGTCACATTGACAGATTCCTGATAGACAGGAATTTTGGGGAGACACTATTCATCCCTGTGTGTGTAATTGATCCTTTTAATAATATGAAAGTCAGCTAATACCATACTTATTTTACAAATGAGAAAATGGAGACCCAGGGGTATAAATAAGGTCTGCCTAATACGTGGCACTTACCTAAGCGTGTCTTCTCCAAAACTTTTCCTGCATGGGCCACTCTGCCTCTTTTGTGCATTCTTTTCCAGTCCTGAAAAACTGAGTGAGAAAGAATGCTTTGGGGATTATTCAAGGCACCAGAGACTAAAAATCTCATTGAATTTCTTAGAGAGTATATTAGAATTGGAGAATTAGAAGAATACAATGGTGATTTTTTTTTTTACACAAGTGGAATATAGTACTATAATTTAGCAGTGATAAAGACTACTTAAAAAGATAGAAGTTGAGTAATTGCAATTTGTTATTGTTTTCAAAATGAGGAACAAGTATCTTTTTACCCAATTACTGGCGTATATATTCTTTCTGAAATTGCATCCAATTAGAGGCTCCAGTTTTAATTTAGCATACACATTGACTATTTCCCTCCAGGTCCATCAGCAGATGTATTGTTTATTTGCTGAATTTCATGGCTTAATGAAACATTTGGAAGATTGTTATATACAGGAAGATTGTGGGGTTTGTTTTGGGTGTTTTTTGAGAGTGGGAGAGGGGCGGAGGGAGAAGGAGAGAGAGAATCTTAAACAGGCTCCATAGTCAGCATGGCCTCATCAGGAGCTCAGTCTCAGGACTCTGAGATCATGACCTGAGCCAAAATCAAGAGTTGGACATTTAACCAACTGAGCCACCCAGGGGCCCCTATAGGAAGATTGTTATAGACATTTTAGAATTCTGTAAGTTGGATGTCTTTCACTTTAATTAATTAATTTATTATTATTATTATTTTTTTTAAGATTTCACCTATTTATTTGAGGGAGAATGAGTGAGAGAGAGCATGAGAAAGGAGGAGGTCAGAGGAAGCAGACTCCCCAAAGAGCTGGGAGCCCGATGTGGGACTCGATCCTGGAAGTCCAGGATCATGACCTAGCCGAAGGCAGTTGCTCAACCAACCAAGCCACACAGGCGCCCCTAATTAATTAATTTTTTAATTGAAGTCTAGCTGACACGTAATATTACATTAGTTTTAGGTACACAACACAGTGATATGACAGTTCTATGCATTATTCTTTGCTTATCACAAGTATAACTCTCATGTACCACTGTACAACACTATTATAATACCATTGACTGTATCTCCTATGCTATAACTTTTTATTCCCATGATCTACATATTCCATAACTGGAAGCCTGTACCTCTCACTCTCCTTCATCAATTTTGCCATCCCTCAACCTGTCTTCTCTGGCAGATGCCAGTTTTTCTTTGTATTTATGGGTCTCTTTCTGCTTTGTTTGTTTCTTTTGCTTTTTAGATTCCATTATAAGTGAAATCATATGTTCTTTGTCTATCTCTGTCTGACATATTTTACTTAACATAATAACCTCTAGGTCCATACAAGTTTTTGATTCACTTTAATGCAAAAGCCAAAGCTTTTTGAATTTTTAAAGTGCCAATATTTTGTCTTACTATCAAAGTGGTACCACCAGTGTAGGACTAAGCATCTCTGTTAGACTACTTTCTTCCATCAATTAATTTACTGCTGGAGCATTGTAACCCTTTATAGAGGAAAAATACTGTCTTATTCCTAAAAGGGTCTCTACTCATGAATCTGAAGCTGGGAAGAGTTTCTGTAGAGATGCAGAGGCGAAGCATTGTGGGTGTTAACATGAATGTACCTGTTGTCCTTTCTGTTGGCTGCGCCATATGCCAAATGGGCATATGGGAGAGAAGCCAGGTAGAGGGACACCTTCCCACCAAGCTTTGTTCAAGGGAGGAATCTACTTACTCTTTTCTTTTTTCACTACAGCTTAGGGGAGTTGTACCTGCTGCCCTCTAGAGCTATCCATTATACCTTCCTTGGAACTCATGAGACTGGGAAGGAGTCTTGTTGAAGAAATCAGTAGCAATCAGTACCTTTGCTGGCAGAGCCCTTATTAGCCAAGAATTGAACAATCAGATTTGCATGGTCTAGTACAGTAACTACCAGCACTAGCACAATACTATTTATTAAATACTTTTTTCACTGATCTGCAGTGCTACCACTGGTATATCAAGTTTCTCTGTATGTAAAGATTTATATGTGGGCTTTTGTCTTTGTTGACTGGTTTGTTTGTCTATTCCTAATATCAAGCTCCCATAGTCTCACTCTTCAAAAGTGTCTTGGGGATTCTTTCTTCACATAGGTTTTTGAGTTAGCTTTGGCAAGGTCACAAATAAACATGTTGAAATTTGTATTTTAATTGAACGGAATCAGTGTGTCATTTTGAGGAGAACTTAAATCTACATGATGTTATCTTCCTATCCAGGGGCATCATCTGTCTCTGCATTATTTAGGTTTCCTTAAATGCTTTTCAGTACCATTTCTAATTTTCTTCACAAGAGTAGCATATCTTTTGTTGTTTTTATTCTGTGTACCTGGTATTATCTTATTATTGTGAGTGGTATACCTTTTAATTGGATTTCCTGTGTTGCAGTATATAAAATATAATTGATTTGAGTATAGTGATCTTAAAAGAACCACCTTGCCACACTCTAATTAATTCCAGTAATTTATACACTATTATCTAGAAAGATAATATCATCTGCAAATAGTAACAATTATGATTCTTTCTAATCTTTATACCTTTTATTTCTTTTTCCCATTTTGTTTTTAGAACTCCCAGAACAGTAATTAATAGCAGTGTAGTGGTCATCCTTACAGTCTTTATGATCTTAAAAATTTGCCAAGAGTTTAATTTTAAATAATATTTGGTTGTTGATTTTTATCAAATATCTTTTCTTTATCTTAGTTGATCATAATGTTTTTCCCATTTTATCTATTTTCATGGTCAGTTGCAAGGTATGAACTATTGTTGAATTTTGGAATAAACCCAATTTCTTCACAGTGAGTTACATTTTAACACATTGTTGGATTTTGTTTGCAAGTAAATTGTTTAGGAATTATTTCATTAATGTTCATGAGTGAGATTGCCCTATATTTTTCTTTTCTTGTCTTGTTCTTTAGTTTTGGTATCAAGGTTACACTAATCTGATTATGTGAGCATACAGCTTCTGGTTTTGGGAAGGAATTTGTATAAATTTGGAGTTACTTTTTAAATTTATAGAACTTGTCTATAAAAATAACTGGCCCTGATGTGTTCTTTTTGTCATGGTTATAAACTCTAGGCTTTCTGTTTTTTTTTAAGTCAATTTTGCTAAGATATTTTTCTAGGAATATATCTATTTTTATGAGTTTACAAGTTTATAATATTAGCATAAATATTTTCATAGTATTCTCTTGGGGCCCCTGGGTGGCTCAGTCAGTTAGGCGGCTGCCTTTGGCTTGGGTCGTGATCCCAGCGTCCTAGGATCGAGCCCCACGTCAGGCTCCCTGATCAGCAGAGAGCCTGTTTCTCCTTCTCCCTCTGCCTACCTCTCTGCCTACCTGTGTTCTATCTGTGTGTCAAATAAATAAAATCTTAAAAAAAAAAAAAAATTCTCTTGCCATTTTTGTTATCTGTGCTATCATGTTCACATGGCATATCTTTGCCCATCTCTTTATTTTTACCTTTTGGTGGTGGTTGTGTTTTAGGTATGTCTTTTTAAAATGACATATAACACAGTTTTAAAAATTCAAAACCAAGAATCATTGTCCTTTAACTAGCATGTTTGTACATGCACATTTATTATGATTATTAATGTATTAGATTTATTTCTACTATTTTATTTGGTTCTTTCTACTTACCATATTTTGAATCTTTTTATCCTCCTTTTTGGTCTTCTGTCTGAGTTAATTGAGCTTTCTTTATCCTCCCTTTTTCCCTTCTCCTGGAATGGAAATTATTCTATTCTCCAAGATGTTATTCTTAAATTGTATCTGCCTGGTTACCTAACTTTAAGTCAAGAACTTAATATCCCCATCCTCCTACTGAGAAACACGACTTTTAGAACGTTTTGACTGTAAACACCTCTTCCCATCTTACATATTATGGTTTACTGTTTTGGTTCCACCTTGTTTTTATACCACCCAAATTACTTACTACATTATTGTTTTATACAGTCAGTGCCTACTTAGGTTCATTTTCTTTGCTTATTCTTGCTACTCCTTCCTTTTGGATCTAATGTCTCTTTTCCAGAGTATATCTTTTATTCTTCCATGGGTGGTCTATAAGTGATTTATTCTTTCCATGGTTTTTGTTTGCTTGAGAATATGTTTTGGTTTTGACCTTCCTTTAATTGCATTCTTCATTTAGAATTCTAGGTTGGATTTTTTTTCTTCCATACGTCTATATTTAGCATTCATTCGTTCATTTAACAAATACTTATTGAATACTTTCTGAATGTTAGTGATACAGTAGTGAATAAAAACATACAAGAATCTCTGCCCTAACAGTGCTTACATTCCAATGGAGTGGCAATAAACAAGATAATCGAGTAAAATGTATAATGTGTCAGTGTTAAATGCTAAGGAGAAAACTAAAGCAGAATATTGAGGGGGTTAATAGGAGGTTGCAATTTTAGGCAAAGTGGCCAGGAAAGTGACATTTAAACAAAGACCTGAAAGCGAAGGGAAGGTAGAAAGCCATCTGGGGAAAGCGCATTCTTGGAGAGGAAACAGTAACTGCAGGGAAGATCCTGAGGTGGGGCTGTACCTGGCATGTTTTTGAAATAACAAAGAGGTCAAATTGACCGAAGCAAAATAAAGGAGGAAGAGCTGTGTATGAGCCCGTAGAAGTTAATGTGAGGATATTGAGATCAGATTTTTTTAAAAGATGTTATTTATCTGTCGGAGAGAGCACAAGCAGAGGGAACAACAGGCAGAGGGAGAAGCAGACTCCTTGCTGAGCAAGGAGCCCAGTGTGGGACTTGATTCCAGGACCCTGGGATCATGACCCGAGCCAAAGGCAGATACAGCCACCTGAGCCACTCAGGCATTCCGAGATCAGATTCATTTTTAAGACATTGTGGTCCATTTTTAATCTTAGATATTTTTTCCCCATTGTGTGAAATGGGGAGCTATTGGGAGGTTTTAGGTGAAAGAGTGGTATGATTTGATTTTGTTTTATTTTTTACTTTTTCTTTAATTGAAGTATAGTTGAAATAAAATGTCACATTAGTTTCTAGTGCACAACAGAACAATTTCATGAGTTTATACGTTATGCTGTGCTCATCTGAAATGTAGCTACCCTCTGTCATCATAAAACACAATTAAAATACCATTGACTATATCCCCTGTGTTGAACCTTTCATTTCTGTGACTTATTCATTCCATAACTGAAAGCCTGTACCATACCCCTTCACCCATTTGCCCATCCTCCCGGCCGCTTTCCTTCTGGCAGCTATTAGTTTGTTCTTTGTGTTTATGGGTTTGTTTCTGCTCTTTGTTAATTGTTTCATTTTTTAGATTCCACATATAAGTGAAATCATATAGTATTTGTCTTTCTCTGACTTATTTCACTTAACATAATACTCTCTAGATCCATCCATCTTTTCACTAATGGTAAGATTTCATCCTTTTTTATGGCTGATAGTCCCGTTGTGTGTGTGTGTGTGTATGGAGATATAGTTGTACTTATTACATCATCTTTATCCATTCATCTGTCGGTGAACACTGGGTTGCTTCCATATCTTGGCTCTTGTAAATAATGCTGCAGTAAATATGGGATGCATACATCTCTTCGAATTAGCGTTTTTGTTTTCTTTGGGTAAATACCCAATAGTGGAATTATTGGATCATATGGTTTTTCTGTTTTTGGTATTCTGGGTAATCGTCATATGGTTTTCCACAGTGGCTGCAGCAGTTTGCATTCCCTCCAACACTGCACAAGAGTTCTTTTTTCTCCACATCTTCACCAACCCTGTTATTTCTTATCTTTTTTACTCAAGCTATTCTGACAGGCATTAAGGAGGTGTCTCATTGTGGCTTTGATTTGCTTTTCCTTGATGTTGAGTGTCTTTTCACATGCCTGTTGATTATCTGCATGTCTTCTTTGGAAGAATGTGTATTCAGGTCCACTGTCCATTTTTAATCATATTATTTGGGGTTGGGAGTTGTAGAAGTTCTTTGTATTTGGGGGATATTAACTCTTCATTGAATATACCATTTGCAGATATCTTCTCCTATTCAGTAGGTTGCCTTTTGTTTTGTTGATGGTTTCCTTTGCTGTGCAAAAGATAATTATTTTGATGTAATCCCAATAGTTTATTTTTGCTTTTGTTTCCCTTACCTTAGGAAGCACATCTAGAAAAATGTTTCTATAGCCAATATCCAAGAAATTACTGCCTGTGTTTTATTCTAGGAGTGTTTTGGTTTCATGTCTCACATATAGGTCTTTAATTCATTTTGAGTTTATTTTTATAAAAAACAGTGTTTAAAAAAGTTTGGTGTTAGATAGTGATCCAGTTTCATTGTTTTCTATATAGCTGTTCAATTTTTCCAGAACCATTTATTGAAAAAGCTATCTTTTCCCTCTTGTATATTCTCGCCTCCTTTGTTATAGATTAACTGACCATATAAGCATGGGTTTATTTCTGGGTTCTGTATTCTGTTACATTGATCTATGAGTCTGTTTTTGTGCCAATACCACGCTTTTTTTTATACTACAGCTTTGTAGTATATCTTCAAATCTATAATTGTGGTAACTCCAGCTTTGATCTTCTTTCTCAAGATTGTTTTCTCTATTTGGCGTGTTTTGTGTTTTCATACAAATTTTAAGGTCATTTATTCTAGTTCTGTCAACAGTGCTGTTGGTATTTTGATGGTGTTTCATCGAATCTTTAGGTTGCTTTGGGTAGTATGAACATTTTAACAATATGATTCCGATTCATGATCATGATATGTGTTTCCGTTTGTTTGTGTTGTCTTCCATTTCTTTCATCAGTGTTTTATAGTTTTCAGAGATCAGATCTTTTCACCTCAGTTAAGTTTATTCCTAGGCATGTTATTATTTTTGGTACAGTTGTAATTTTCTTAATTTCTCTTTCTGCTACTTTATTAAGAGTATAGAAGTGCAACTGATTTCTGTGTATTAGTTTTCTGCCCTGCAACTTTACTGAATTCATTTATTCTAATAGTTTTTTGGTAGAGTATGAACTTTTCCATGTATATAGTATCATGTCATGTGCAAACAGTGACAGTTAAACTAATTTCTTACCAATTTAGATGCCTTTTATTTCTTCTTGTCTGATTGCTTTGACAAGAACTTCTAGTACTATGTTGTAGGAAGAGATGGCAGTGTAAATGCTTGTCTTGTTCCTGATCTTAGAGGAAAAGCTGTCAGTTTTTCATCATTGAGTATGATGTTAGCTGTGGGTTTTCATATATGGCCCTTATTATTTTTTTTATGATTTATTTATTTACTTGAGAGACAATGAGCAAGCAGGGAGAGAAGGAGAAGGAGAGGGAAGAGGGAGAGAATCCCAAGCAGACTTCCTGCTAAGTGAGGAGTCTGATGCAGAGCTCGATCCCAGGACCGCAAAATCATGACCTGAGCTGAAATCAAGAGTCAATGCTTAATTGAGCCACCCATGCAACCCTTCACATATGGCCTTTATTATGTTGAAGTATGTTTTTCTAAACCCACTTTGTTGAGAGTTTTTATCATGAATGGATATTGAATTTTGTCAAATGTTTTCTCCGCATCTAAGATAATTATATGATTTTTATCCTTCATTTTATTGATGTAGTGCATCACATTGATTGATTTATGAATACCTAACCATCCTTACACCCCCAGAATAAATCCAACTTGATCATGGTGAATAATCCTTTCAATGTGTTGTGTGAATGTGGTTTGCTAATAGTTTGTTGAGGATTTTTGCATCTGTGTTCATCAGGAACATGCACCTATAGTTTTCTTTTTTTTTGTGGTATCTTTGTCTGGTTTTTGGTATCAGGGTAATGCTAATGTATATGGAAGCTTTCCTTCCTCTTCTGTATTTTGAAGTAGTTTAAGGGGGAATTTGTATAAATCAACTGGTCCTGGACTTGTTTGTTAAGAGTTTTTTCAGGTACTGACTTAATTTTGTTAATAGTAATCAGTCTGTTCAGATTTTCTTCCTGTTTCAGCTTTGGATGTTTGTCTGTTTCTAAGAATTTATCCACTTCTTCTAGATTGTCCAGTTAGTTGGCATATAATTTTTCATAGTGGTTTCTTATAATCCTTAGTGTTTTCTGTGGTATTGGTTGTTATTTCTCCTTTTTCATTTGTGACTTCATTTATCTGGGTCCTTTCTCTTCTTTTCTTGATGAGTCTGGCTAAAGTTTTATCAGTTTTGTTTGTCTTTTCAAAAAAAACCAGCTCTTGGTCTCATTGATCTTTTCTATTGCTTGTTTAGTCTTTATTTCATTTATTTCCACTCTGATCTTTATATAATTTCCTCCCTTTTACTAACTTTGAGTTTTGTTTGTTCTTTTTCTTATTCCCTTAGGTATAAGGTTTTGTTGTTTATTAGAAGTTTTTCTTGTTTCTTGTGGTAGGCCTATATTGCTATAAATTTCTCTCAGAGAAATACTTCTCTGTGTCCCAAAGATTATGGACCATTGTATTTCCAGGTTCATTTTTATCTCTGTGTATTTATTTCTTCTTTGACTTCTTCATTGACTCATTGGTTGTTTAGTAGCATGTTGTTAACAGGATCATTTTGTTTGCTGAATAAACTAAAGAAGAGAGGGACAGAAGCAAGGAAAGGAGTTTGGAGGCCATAGCAGTGGTCCTGTGAAAGGCCAGTAAGGTTTGGACCACAATGGCAAAAGTAGATATGACGGGAAGTCATCAGACTCTGGATATATTTTGAGGGTAGAGCTAAACTTTATCTGTGTGTGGGTTTGGGAAAGAGATGAGGAATAGAGGATGACATCCACATTTTGGCCTGAGCTGCCAGAAAAGTGGAATTGTCATTAATTTAGATAAAGAAGAGTACATGAGGAAGGAGGAGGACTGAGTGTGGGATGTCTGTAAACAAACATGTAAGATGCTGACTGTGCAGTTGGATCTGTGAGTCTGAAGTTCAGGAGGGAGCTCTGGTCTGGAATGTGAATTTGGAGACTTTTGTGTTTACCTGGTACTTAAAATGAGAAGTTGGATGAGATTATCCAGGGACTAATTATAGTTGGAAATTAGAAGAGGACTAAGAAATGAGCCCCAGAACACTCTTTCAAATATAGGGAGCTGTTACTCTCATGGAAATACCAGCTGTCAGTTTGTTGTTCCTCTGTGGCCTGTCCTCTAGAATCCATGGAGGGCCTCAAACCCTGACTCTCGGTTACTGACACAGTTAGTCTTCCTCCCAGAACTCTGTGTCACAAACTGTCTCTCCTCTTATTTTTTTCTTATTTCTGGTAAGTAGGGATTTCCCTTCTTTCTACTTAAGATAAAAGAATATTTTGTTGCATTTCTGATAGCATATAATCTGTTTATAGGAGGATTAGTTTGTATTGCCATCTTGCCAGAACCAAAGTCACATTAATTTTCTAAAGTCGGAGTTTTAATATATTTTCTATATTGAGGTGTATTCTGGACTGTTTGTATAAGTAGCAACCCCCCGCCCCTCACCAATTTTCTTTTCTTTTTTTTTCCCCCCTGATAGAACTGTATCAACTGCAAGTTCCTAGCAATACATAATACTCTTATAGTTAAAGGCCTTGACTCTCAGTGAGTTCCAGACTTTTTAAGTGAAGCAGAAAGTCTGCAGTATTTGAAAGCATTAACAGTAATTGCACTCTGTGCCCGGGCAAGGTGTCTCATCCAAATCGTTCAGAACACTTTAGGAATAAAAGTGCATTGAAGAAGTGCATCGATTCACACTTGGTTCTGGTGAAAAGCCAAAACCCTCATTTGCAACAAAAGCCAACTGTTCCAGAAACATAAAAGACCTTCCCAGAAATCAGGAGATACAGATTATCAGTTGTTAATCACTTAGATTTACCCAAGTAGCACAGAAATTTTCTGTTGTTTGGTTTATAACTTACTCTGATATGGAATTACTCAATAAATTTCTAAATGTTTTTGATGGTTTATAGGAAAAATATTTAAATGCTTGTTTTTGTATGTTTATGCTAGATATAAATATACAGCAGGTTTATAAGCTACATTTTAAATTAACATAATTTTGCTAACTAAATGGTAGCGATGACCTATTTTTGATGCAGAAACTTCATTCAAATTTCCTGATTCCTTTGATTCAGTATAATTTTTTAAAATGGTGTTTAAAATCTTAAGGTATGTATTGCATCCTATTTATTACACAGGAGTAAAGAGAAATAATTATTTGTAGTGTACTTTTTAACTCTACTATTAGCCTGTGTTCCTCTGCATAGTTTAGCTGTTAAAGAGAAACAGGCTTTCCTTGGGTAAAGCATCTTAGCCACTCTGGAATAAAGCAACTGAGGTTAGAAAGATGAAGAGCGAAAGCTAAGCGAAAATACACACACAAAACAAGCAAAACAAAAACAACGAAACAGATGCTTAGCTGTGAAATTACTTATATGAAAAAATATCTTGAAACACCTCCTAAAGAAAATGTAATTTCCACTGGTATTAGTTCTAAAGTAAAAAGTAGCTAAAGTAATATCTTTCAGAAAGATTGGATAATAACTTCTCCAAATAGAACCAATTACCAGAGCTGTATTATATGAAGGTAAGTGAAAAATCAAACCAAACCTTTCTTCCTGGAGAGCAGCATTCTCCACACTGGCCTGTGTTTCACCAGGGTCACCCACCCTGGGAGCCATGGGAGGCTCAGGGCATTGAGCCTGGATTTTGGTTCATCCTTCTGTTTTCTTCCTAATCTGAGCCTTATTTGTTAACTACCTTATTGACAACCGTTAATCTGTGCAACTTCTGTTAGAGCATGAATTAGCCCTTTTAGATCATATCACTAAGGAAAAAAGCTCAGTGACTCTTGAATAAAACATTTTCAAAACTACATGTGAAAAATAAAGAGTAGGCTTTTTTTTTTTAATATAAAATAACCAAAGTTGCTGAAAACTAATTTGAAGGGTTAAAAACTAGAGCCAACTTCACTTTGGGGTCATATAACCAGATTTTCCACTACTCTATAAGTAAGCTTATACTCTTTTACCAAGGAAGTTATTTAGTTGTTCATTTATTCAAAAGATATCAAATGAGTGCCAATTCTGTGTAAAATACCATATTTCTATATATGTATATTTTAGCAAATCCTTGTTAAATATGCCCCCCAATCAACTGTAGCAGGATTGTAAGTGATTATTTTTCTGTTCCTTTACTCTTTTCTTCCCAAATTTATTTATTTATTGCTAAAAATTAAATTTTTATTTATTAAATTATTATTTATTAATTAAAATTATTTATTCATTACAATTTTATTTATTTATTATTTATTCCTATTTTATTTATTTATTTTTGTTTCTTCCCAAATTTTATTTCCTATTTTTTATTTTTATTTATTTTTATTTATTATCTATTTCCTCTATTTATTTATTAAAGACTACAGACAGTAAAAACTTCTTTACTTTATATAAAATAAAATGTGGGGGTTCCCCATTCCTATCCTAGTCTCACTTTCTAGAAGTAAACATTGTACCAGCTTGAGTTATACCTCTTGGTATGACCTTTCCCATCCTTTGTACATGTACTATAAAAAAAGACTATAAATTACATGTACATATATACATATAAACAGGGGATGGCGGCAGGAGATGGCTAGTTTATAAATCAAACCCTATATTGTTTTCAGCCTCTATACCTTGATAGTTTTCCATGTTGGTATATATTGGTCTACTTTGCACTTTTGAATCATTGCCTAATAGTTTATAGTATTGATGAGGTGCCATTTTCCTCTTGTGGTTTTCAGTTTTTCACTGAATACTGAAGTAAACATGTTTGTACTTATATACATACAAGTATTCTTATGTGTGTTTTACCTTAATTAGAAAAATAGTTAAAAAACAAAAAATTCCAGGGCGCCTGGGTGGCTCAGTGGGTTAAGCCTCTGCCTTCAGCTCGGGTCATGATCCTAGCGTCCTTGGATCGAGCCCCACATCGGGCTCTCCGCTCGGTGGGGAACATGCTTCCCCCTCTCTCTCTGCCTGCCTCTCTGCCTACTTGTGATCTCTCTCTGTCAAATAAATAAATAAAATCTTTTTAAAAAAAATTCCAAATTAAGTAACTTGCTAACATTAAGGGACATGTCAGTCCTTTCCCACTTACCTACCGTTCTGCTAGGTTGTTGATTGAATTCTTGATTTAAAGTAACCATAGTAAACATATTAAAGAGTATAAATATCATGTGGGGTAGAGAAAAATGTAATAGATATCCTAAACAGTTGTTCTGATCACTAAATAAAACTTCCTATGCCCTCTATTCATATTCATAGAGATAAATATGACAGGAACAAATACAGAAACATAGTTCTGATGCTTAAAACCTTAGAAAGATTTTCACTCTTCCAGGGCACCTGGATGGCTCAGTTGGTAGAGCATGTGACTCTTGATCTCAGAGTTGTGGGTTTGAGCCCCAAGTTGGGTATAGAGATTACTAAAAAAATAAAATCTTCTAAATAAAGATTTTCAGTTTTCCCAAATTTATAATGCAATTGTAGTCAGAATTCTAATGTTTCCCTTCTTTTTCTTTTTAATAAATCAGCATTGTGTCTAGCAATTAAGGAATTTACATGTTTCTTTTTTTTTTTAAGATTTTATTTACTCATTTGAAAGAGAGTGAATAAGCATGGGGAGTGGCAGGCAGAGGGGAGGGGAGAAGCAGGCTCTCCACTGATCAAGGAGCCCGATGTAATCTCAATCCCAGGACCCTGGCATATGCTTTACCAACTAAGCCACCCAGGTACCCCCATTTCCTTCCCTTTTTTTTTTAAAACTTTGTTTATTTAACAATAAAGCTTTGCTTTCCGTTGGCCAGTGCTTGTTATAGGCAGTTGGGATACACCCATGAACAAAACATACAAAAAAAAAAAAATTCTGCCATCATGGAGCTTCCTGAACTTGAGCTGGATCGGAAAGAGAGTAATACTGCACATAGTGAATAAACAAGATCATAAAGCTTGTTAGAAGCTGGTCAGTGTCATGGGAAGATTACACAGGGATGGGGTCCTTAAAGAAGATGAGGTTGCCTGAGAAGATGGTGTTTCAGGCAGAAGGAATAGTCTCTGGGAAAGCCATCGAGTGGGGGCATTCCTGGCTGCTGGGGGAATTGCAGAGCATCCT
This sequence comes from Mustela nigripes, assembly GCF_022355385.1. Classification (NCBI taxonomy): domain Eukaryota; kingdom Metazoa; phylum Chordata; class Mammalia; order Carnivora; family Mustelidae; genus Mustela; species Mustela nigripes. Next base: position 80,888,225 of record NC_081570.1, on the reverse strand, counting down.
GGCGACTGGAGCCAAATCAGAGAAGGGAGATGATGGAGAGGAGATGGGAGGGTGGGGCAGGGGGCAGAGAATATAGGGCCTTGTCAGCCATTGTAAGGACTGCCTGTCTGTCTTTGAGGAAATCGGGAGCTGTTTTAAACAGATCACTGTGGTTGCTGTGCTGCAAATAGACTAGGTAAAGGGTGAAACCAAGGAGACCAGTTAGGAGGCTGTCAGAGCAGTCCACAAACAAGAAGCAGTGTGGGGATAGGAATAGAGGCAAATGGTTGGACTCTGAGTAGATTTTGAAAGTAGAGTTAATAGAATTTCTTGACAGATTGGATATACAGGATGTGAAGAAAAAAGAAAATTCGGCAGAACAACAAAGCTTTTGGTCTGAGAAATTTTAAGAATGGAGTTGCCGTCAGTGATCTCGGAAGTCTAGGTGGAGCATCCCTGCCTCTAAGTGTCTTTATAAATAGTATGTGGTACCACCCCAACGAATCAACAGCTTCTGCCTTGGTTCAGGGGACCCTGATGCAATCTGGGCATCAGAGGAACCACACGGGCCCTCCCTGCCCTGATTCAAAGCCATTTCCTAAGTCCCGTGCCCTTCCACTCTGTCTCTCTCCCTTTTTTTCTCTTTCCTCTCCCCCTCTCCCAAATGAAAAGGTCGTTCACTTTTTAGAAATGGTCCTGGAGAGGCCTTTCTGGTGTCAGAGGACTTTTTTACTGTACTCTGCAGCCTCAGCCCCATTGCTGTCATTCCCCCTACTTCCACTAGGTGGCAGTGCACTGCTGAGCATTGCACCCTAGGGCCTGCATTATCTCTCTTAGGAGGTGCAAGAGGGCTCAGCTTGAGAACGGTGGCTGGAGTGGAGATCTTTAGTGTATATGTTACAGACTAATCGGGCATGGGGAAGATAAGGAGAGGTTGTTTCCTTTTTTTAGAAACATCATATATCCTTGTTAAGGATGATTTTCCTTTACTGAGTTGAAAAGGCGTTATATGGATTTAGAGCAGTCTTTCCACCTGGAGAGTGTTTTTATTTAAAGATTTGGTTCACTAAGCACCTTGCTGAGTTGCAGTACTGGCATTTGTTTTATGGGCTCTTCTTTGTTTGAGATAGGTCACACAGCTCCGGGAAGCTGTGCCTTCCCCAAAGTGAAATCCTATCTGAAAATCAAAAATAGGTATTGATTGATTAGTTTCTGTGTGTAAAATTTGGACCAAGTGTTACGTTATGTGTTATAAGGAACACAAATAAGGAAAGGAAATGCCCTTTTGCTTCAAGAAATTTTTGGTGCAGTTGGAGATGCGTAAGCACAAATCCTGGAAACCTTAGGGATTAATTAATAAAAGTGTCATTGAATAGTGCTAGTTAATTAATAAAAAGAGCATGGGACAGTACTACCTTTGGAGCCTAGAGTAAAAATGGGGCTAAAAGAGGCCTCTTGGATGAAGCCTGCCTGCAGACCAGTGAGACTCCCAGACCCTCTACAGCATTTACCACTGGAGAGGTTGAACTAAAAAGGTTTTGGCTTTGGGAACACCAACCCAAACTGTGGATAAGGTGAGACCATGCCCTGTGAACGGGGGCTTAGGGAGTGTGTAATTACTCCTTGTCACCCCCAATATGTATCACTTAGGTCTCCTTTCGGATCAGTTCCCGGAATGCTAGATTTATTTCACCTAGGCGGGAGACTGAAGGTTAGTTTTGGGGAAATGGATTTGCTCAGGAGTACAGAACTGTAGGTTCTGACACTTGGGATTTCCCCCCAATGAAATATTGGAGTCCTGCCTACTTTTATCTTCCCCTTAACAAGCCCCACCCAGGACTCAGAGCTTTCAGTCTGCCTCCTAATGCCTTATTCCTTAATGCGAACTAGGGTTTCTCAGCATCAGCACTACTGACATTTGCGGTCTGCTGAATTGTGCGGGGAGGCTGTCCTCTGCATTATGGGATGTTAGCAGCGTCCCTGGGCTCCATCAGTAGATGCTGGTAGCATTCCTTCTTTCCCCACCCCTCACCCCACAACCTTGATGACCAAAACTGTCTCTATACCTTGCTGATTGTCCCTGGGGGAGAAGTCCACCCCCTTCTTGAGAATCACTGGCTTGAACTGGCATCCACAGGTTCCAACATTGGAAGGAAGTCTCAAACATAAGGAAAAGCAAAACTAACTAGGGAAGGAACTTTGAGAAGAGGAATCAGAGGAAAGGACAAGTCAAAGAGGGGAGTGGGGAAAGGACTTAAAGGAAAACAATATCTTCAGGGAAATGCAAGGACATTGTAATTTTTTTTTTTTAAGATTTTATTTTTATTTGGGAGTGAGAGAGAGGGTGAGCTCCAGCAGCAGGGGCAGGGCAGGAAACAGGAGAAGCAGACTCTCTACCGATCAGGGAGCCTGACTCTGGGCTACTGCAGGGCCCTGAGATCATGCTTGAGCCAAAGTCAGATGCTTAACCAAGTGAGCCACCTGGGCATCCTAGGATAATGTATCTTTAAAGAATGATACCTATTTAAAAAAAGCAAAAACAAAACAAAAAAACCTCCCAGAACTAGAAGGACCCTTAGCTATTAAAATTTTGATTGTAGGAATAAAAAAATGAAAATATTCAGAGATCATATTGGAGAATTCTGGTATAAAGCAGAACAAAAAGTAAAACCAATAGAGAAAAGGTAAGAAAATTAGATAATCAAACTGGATATTAGAGGACTATTGTCCAGAAAGAGCAAGAACACAGGCAAAACTTTAATCACACACACACACACACACACACACACACACACACACACAAATAAAAAAATAAGACCACTCAAGAAAAATTCCCGTAACTGAAATGGCATAGCCTTCAAACTAAAGGACTACCCCCAGCCCAATTAAACTGTAGTCACTCAAGATACATCATCACGCAACTTCAGAATTAGTGATAAAGAGAAGATAACCAAAAATTTCCAAAAAGAAAAAGAAAAGGAGTCATGCCAGGGTCCAGGTGCCATTCAGAATGGTGACTGGAGCAGTTCTCAAACTAATTCCCATGTGCCTTTTCACAGAGGATGTGCTCCACAAAAACAAGGGGAACCCAAGAAAGAGGAAGACTGTGGTCCTGGAATCTAGGTTTCAGCCCAGAAGAGAAGGGAGGGGAATTTTCAAGATGGCGGTGAAGGGAGTTCCCACGAGAAGATCAGCACATACAGCAGGCCTAGAGAGCAGCTGGTTAGGAGTAGAGCAAGGGGACAGAAAATTCCAAAAAGCAGTGGTGATGATGAATTACCTCAAGTGTTTGACCAAACTGAGAGTCTCATAAGGAACTTCAAAAGTGTGTGTGTGTGTGTGTGTGTGTGTACATACATAAAATATAGCGTTGCTTAAGAAAAAAAGACAGTAAGTGCTAGAATGCAGGGGAAGGAGAGATCTCAGGGCTAGAGTGTTGGGGTGAGAGGGGAGGTGACTTCTCTAAAAGGTAGGAGAATATGAAGAGGAGAGGATAGTTTGGGGAGAAAGTAAGAAAGTTGGAAATTGCAGGGAACATTCAGACAAATAGAGTATGTTTTTGAACCATGACAGATTGGGAAAAAAAAAGTTGGTTAAATTACAAGATAAGAAATCATTTTAATTTTAGAAACCTGAGATCATCTTCCAGTTACAGACTGGATTTAAATGATCCACGATTTTTTTAGAGTAAAGGGATCATCTCTTGAGTTGTGAATAATGGTTGATTTTTTGCTTTTGTCTTTGAGAATTTTTTTATATTTTCTAAGGTTACAATTGGAAAACAACAAAAGTTAGGTTTTAGAAACAAACTAAGAAGAGATAAAAGCCCAAGTGGAAATAATAACGTATTGATATGAAATATTTGTTTTCTAAATAACCCATACATATCATAAGCACCATTCTTTTGGGACAGGTATCTTTACCTTTTTGGAAGCACATTAGTTACTTTAATAAATAGAGATCTTTTGGCTTGTATTCCTTATTCCGCACATGTATAAGTCAGTGGCAGTTTGGTGGTTGCCAGGTTTAGTAGGCATGACCTCTGAAATTAACCCAGCATGCTTACATTCAGCAGCACCTACTGTTTTCCACAAGGTGGGGTGCTAGCTTCACACAGTGGCCTGAAACAGCTATAACTTGCGGAAACTTCGGACTCTAATGCTAACTCTTTCATATAATTCCTGAGCAATTCTAACAGAAATACGTTGGGAAATATAGTTGCAATTGTGGAGTTTCGTTTCGGTTTATAAATTAGGTTGGGCTCATGATGTACATGTTTAGAGTGTGACTAACGTCTATAAGCACTTTTCCTCTTTATGGTGGACCTTGACTATATTCAGTTACAGGCATAGATAAAGAACACCTCTAATTTGGTGAAGGCCATCCTAAATAAGTGACATACCTGAATAAGGAAATGTTTGTAGTTTATTACAAATAGAAATCCTGATGTGGCTATCTCAGTGAATAAAAGATTATTTTCAAAACACCGTATCAGGTAAATGTACAGATGGTTCTAATGTATTTTGAATAGCTTAGTCTCTTAAATCCCTTCCTAAATCTTAATTATCCCATTCTTCCTGTCTACAACAAAGTCAGGTTAAACTTCTCTGATTCAGATTCTGAATTGATGGAATTGAAGAAAGTATGAATAATATACTATGGTTGTTTGAGCCTTCTGGTGATTTGTCTGGCTTCTCTAAGCCAGTTAAATTTGTGTGGGATTCTTACACCACAAGGAGCCAGTGGCAGTTTAGAATATGGTGCTTCTGTTTCTCCATTTTGAAACAAAATAAAGACATTCTAATAGCCAGTGTTCGAATGTAAACATTTACATATAGGCATAATGTTTTAAGTACACACTTACATTATGGACCCTAACGTAACAATTTTTTATGGTTCTCATAAATTCAGGATGTGGCCTGTTTCCCTCTGCCCTTCCTTTTGCCCAGATGGAGGTTCTTTGGTCCCTTTTAGCCATTAGGCTCCAGGAAATAATTGTGGAGCTGGTAGTTAGACCCATGCCAGGCATAACATCATTCCAAGCCATACAAGTAGTGAGGCTGACAAAAGAGCTTGACCAAAGAGCTGAGCTGAACTTCGGAAGGAAGAAAAAGTGATGAGTGCAGAGGGATGTTCACTTGTCCTTCAAGAACATGATAGAAGCTCAGTTCATGGCAGCTGATGAGGAAGTGCCACGAAGTGACCTATGGGTGAAGAAGCCATAGGTTCCACACTGGGTCCTGCTGGTTAGCTCTGCCCCCTTGGGCGAGTTAGCCTCTCTGGACCTCATTCTTTCACTGAAGCAGAGACCTGGCTGAGATCAGGGGGTTCTCAAAAGGTTGCTATGATCACCACAACTGGCTCTCAGGTCTGACTTATCGAAGACAAATGATTGCTCTCTTCCAGGAGAACAATCTCCAGATTGGCTCTTGAGATCCATTGGAGCCTGCCTAGAATCTTCATTTCTGAATGCTGCCTTTTCCTAGAATCGTAGGCATGTCTTTGAAGACCCTGTTTCTCCATCTCCATTTTCCACTGCTCTCTGCTGTGCTCTTGGTATACCAGAACATAATTTCCCAAATATCCCGTGCTATTTCATATGTCACTCTGAACATGTCTGGAAGACCCCTTTCCCCCTCTCTGCATGCTTGGTAAATTTCATATCCTTCTAAGTCATATCTAGTATCTTTTCCATAAAGCTTGACTTAGTTTATCAAAGTATAGTCCACCATTTCTTACTTGGTGCTAACCTTATATTTAATAACTATGTCTCTTGTTGTATTAATCTCTCTGATTGCAGTGACTAGTTTTTCTGTGTCGTTCTGCCACACTGTAATGAATTCCTTATGAATGTCTTACCCACCCTTGTATTTCTAGCCCAGTTTCTGTCACCTGGTAGGTACACTAGAGTATTTAATGAATGAATGAATCTGTGCTCACAGTGAAAAATACAGCTCTGAAATTCAGTATTTGTCTATGTTACTGATATATTATCTTTTTTAAAAAGGGACAATGGTCTTAAATTCATATCATTTTTGTTTTCATTTGTTTTCTTTAAGTAGGCTCCCTGCCTAGCATGGAGCCCAATATGGGGCTTGAATTCGTGACCCTGAGATAAAGACCTGAGCTGGGATCAAGAGTCAGATGCTTCAACTGACTCAGTCACTGAGGCACTGCGAATTCTGACTGTTTTAAAGCTAAAAGGAAGAGTGTTTCAGCTGTAAGTGGAAAACTAAACCCCAAAATGACTTGAACAATTAAAAGGGAATTTGTTGACTTACAAAATGGGCAAAATTCAGTCTTACTTCTGGGTGAGACCTGGTCCAACTGCCCAGGGATTTCACTAGGAATAGTGTCTCTCTGCTCTGTCTCCTGCAGGGTCAGCTCCATTGGCCTCCCTCCCCATGGTGCTGCCTCTGTCGGCTCCATTCTCTCCCCTCAGGGTGGCAAAAACCAGTAGTCCCTCCTGGCTTCCTATCTTTGTGCTAGCCTGTGTGTAGGGAAGAAAGCCTCTTACATATCTCTCTAACATATATTTTTTAATATATGTTATACCACATTATTGAACATGTAGGAGACCAAGAAGGTGAAGCTTTTTTCCCCAGAAGCCACAGCAGAGGTCTCCAGTCTCATGGTCTTCAGTTGGCTTATAGTCCCATCTTTCAGCCAGTTGTTGTGGCCAGGAATGAGGGTTATTCCCATGTTGCTTAAGCCATCTCAGGCCTACTCTTGGTACTAGAGGTTTGGGGGTGAATGAGGCAGGAGCTGAAATCCCACCCAAACTGTCTGCCTGAGAAGGTGAAAGGGGTGAGTTACCCAAAAGAAAGTTGGTTATTGTTGGCAGAAGGAGGGGACAATAGAAGCCTGGGAAGAGGACAACTCTTATTCATTATAAAGGACAGTAGGAATTTGGGGGGCCAGACTCCCCTAATTATTTTAAGAACAAATGACTTTTTTTATTTCCTTGAAGCCCAGACCTCCAAGTAGGGAAAGGCTTCCCAAGGTAAAGTGAGGAGTGGCTGAAAGCCATGGACAAGCCTAGAGCAGCAACCTGGCTTGTTGTTGACAAGTCAGACTTCAGAGCCAGTTGTAGAGTCATGGTGGCTGGTTGAGGATCCATGATCTTTCCAGGCCTCCTTGTGAGAGACTGAGGTCCAGAGAACTTGACTCATCCAAAGGGACAGAGCTGGTTCTCGGCAAGACCCAGTCTGGAACCCATGGCCCCTTCACTCCTTCATGGCCCTTCTTTGTCAGCTACCATGAAGTAAGCAACTACCATGTACTTAAAGGACATGCACATAAAAACATTTTTGTGCATGCAGTCAATTATGGTCATTTTGATTTCAGAATATGGGACCATCCAACATATTTTTTTAATATATGCTATACTTCACATTATTGAAAAAATAGTTATGAAAGAAAGCTGAAACCATTTTTGGTTGAATGAAATCTTACCATTTTAGTTTTGTCTTATTTCCAAGATTCTGCAATAGTGTGGCATTCATTAAATAATAAACATATTGTACATTTCAGTGTGTGGTAACCCCAAAGAATGACTTCATAGACCACTTAATCTGCTGTGTTGTGGTTTATGATGCCATCTGGATTCTTGGTGGAATTATTTCCATCTAAATCACTATAAACTTCTATTTAGGTTGTCACAGATCTAATGCCAGATATGTTTGTGGGTTTTAGCAGTGATGTAATTCTGGAAGATACTTTGAAAGTTACAAGTTGTCATATACTATTAGCATTTAACTCAGTGTTTCACATAATTTCAGACAAACTAGAAGCCTGAAAAATAATCCATTCCTTTTTTTTTTTTTTTTCCATAAGCATTCTCCCTTTCTTGTCTGTCTTCTACTATACATTTCATTATGCCTCAGTCAAGCATGTGTGGGAAACACTGGGAGGCTCCGTGGGTATACACAGTACTATAGAGCACATGGCCTCTGCCCCTTCGTAATGAGGACACTTAGATGGATGGAAAGGGTGTCTTACTAGTATATGTCTTTTTCTAAAATATGGTGAGGAGAGAATAAGGGAAAGAGAGAATGTCACTTTTTTGTCTTTTGGTACCAGTGGTGTGCTAGAGACTGGATCATGTTGCAGGATCTGCATGAACTGCAGGATATACACAGATACGCCGAGATGTATTGAGGTAAAGAGTCAGCATCTTCTCCAGCACAGACCACAGTCTGAATGTCTAGAAATTACAGTGACAGTCATTGATCTGTTCAGCAAGTACTGATAAGCATCTGTGTTGTGTGAAACACAGTTGTGCACACTGGGATTTCAGCCGTGAACAAGATGAAATCCTTTCTCTCCTGGAGCTTGTTTTTGAACAGAGAGGCAGACAACAGTTGAACAGTTGAACACACAAATGAACAAGTTAATTGGGAGTATGAGTAATTGCTGTGAAGATGGTAAAATAAGACAGTGTGGCGGAGGGTGACTGCGTATTAGAGGAGGGGCCGGTGGGGAGCCTGTCTCCTCCCTGAGGAGGTAATGTTCCAGACCTGAGTTGAGCCAATCTGGGGGGCACAGCAGACCACTCAGAATAAGCCAAAAAGACCCTCAGGAAGGAGTGAGCTTGATGCATTCACACAGCAGAAAGAAGGCTGGTATGACTGGTGGGTGAACAAGGAATGATCAGAAATTTGGATTTCATCACAAGCGTTTAGGGAGTTTTGAGCAGGAGAATGAAAGGGAATGTCTGCTCTACATTATAATCTCTGACAATTCTGTAGAGAATAAAGCATAGGGGATCCAGAGATGAAGTAGAGATTAATTAGGAGACTAGTGTAGTTATCATGAGAGATAGTAATCATCGGACCAGGAGTAGCAGGGATGTAAGGAGTAAGTAGATAGATGAGGAATGTGTGTAGAGGTTTTGAAAGAAGGACACCCAGGAGCAGGTCCCCCCACCCTCCATCCCTGCCAAGACCAACATAGATTTCACGATCTTCATATATAAGCTAAAACTCTATCTATGATAGATTCTACTGTTCATTTGTTGATTTCTGGTTTAGGAATGCAGAATACCATGTTTTGGTATCAAAAATGGTAGTCACTTTTGAGTTGTTACAGAAAAGTTTGGTGAATAGAGGAACACTAAGACAAGTATCCATTTCTTGGCCCCAGTGGAATGGATTCAGAACAAGTTTAACAGCCCAAAGTGTCATTCAAAGAAACAGCTTTTCCTGGGTCCAGAATCCAGGAAAGACTGACCCTGCTTGGGTTGTATGTCACTCCTAAACAAAATATTGGGTCTGGGGGTGGGAAAGTGTTGACTGAAGCTTCCTTTATATCCTGCATCCCATTAGTAGGACCTGAAAGAGGGTCAGGGACATTTCCCTCAAGGCAAAAGTATAAGCTAACAAAAACAATATGTCTATGAAGATGCCTTCATTTGGATTTCTCAGATGCCGCAACCCCTAGGAATGTCTGGCCAAAGGTCATAGCCAGGCCTAAATTTTAGCTTCCTGAAACTCTGTCCCATTCTTTTGTCTTCAGAGGAACTTTTGTTAAAACCGAAATACAAGCTGCCTATTGATAATTTTTCCTTGTTGACTTCTTTATGTGTTTGTTTATTTAATATATAAAGTAATTTTAAAAACTCTCAATATTTCACCATGGCCTAGTCTTCAGTATTTTCTTTAGACAATGCAGGATATCACATACCCCAGCACCAGTTTCTGTGTATCAAGCATAGCTAACCTGAGAGCCCTGTTCTTATCAAGATGGCCCCAGATTCCCATTCACTTAACTACACACCTGCCTAACAAGTCTAAACAGAAACTGTGGGCACAGAGATTTTCCAAGCAGTTCTGGATGCAGAATGCGATGCTCTGCTTGCTCTAACTTAGCAGGCTCCCTTCACTTTTATGCTCAGAACACAGAGCCTCAGGGACACTCCTCTCATGGATCTGTTTTCTGGGGAGAAGACTTACAGGACTAAGAAACTTCTTGAGGCCCTTGTGAATGGTCAGTTCACAGAGAGAAGTCTAGGCTATCTACCTAGGACACATTGTTGGGGTCGGGGGATGGGGCATTGGTCCTGTTTCTCCAGGCCCTTAGAACTTGCTTCCTCCTGGCTCCAGCTATGTATAAGCTCCCAATCACCTGCTTTGCTTAGGTTTTTTTCTCTCTAATCCCAGGAATTCTGTTCAGTTCAACCCATTTATGGAGTGGCCTCTACAAATAAGACCCTAAGTGTACAATCTGAAAATCATCTTCTTTGTGCCCTTTTATGTTCTCCACCTAAATACATCTCAGCTAGTTAACAAAAAGATTGGGTTGGATGCATAGGTGGCTCAGTCGTTAAGTGTCTGCCTTTGGCTCAGGTCCTGAACCCAGAGTCCCAGGATCAAGTCCTGCATTGGGCTCCCTGCTTGGTGGGGAGTTTGCCTCTCCCTCTGACCATCACAGCACTTGTGCTCTCTCTCTCAAATAAATAAATCTTTTTTAAAAAAAGAGTGGATTAATTTATATTAACGTGCAATAAACAACATATTGAATCACTCATTCAATAAACATTGATTGAGCATCAACTTAAACCAGGTACTCTTATTTTTTTTTTAAAGATTTTATTTATTTCTTTGACAGACAGAGATCACAATTAGGCAGAGAGGCAGGCAGAGAGGAGGGGGGGGAAGCAGGCTCCCTGCTGAGCAGAGAGCCTGATGCAGGGATTGATCCCAGGACTCTGAGATCATGACCTGAGCAGAAGGCAGAGGCTTAACCTACTGAGCCACCAGGCGCCCCTAAACCAGGTACTCTTAATAAGCACTGAGATCGGGGCACCTGGGTAGCCTCTGCCTTCAGCTCAGGTCATGATCTCAAGGTCCTGAGATCAAGCCCCATGTCAGGCTCTCTGCTCAGCAGGGAGTATGCTTCCCCCTCTCTCTCTGCCTACCTCTCTGCCTACTTGTGATCTCTCTCTCTCTGCCAAATAAATAAATAAATAAATAATTTTTTTTAAATCAGCACTGAGATGGCAGTGATTAAATTTCCTAGCCTCCTCAAGTAAGTTACATTCTAATGGGGGAAACAGATAGTAAATAAATAAGTATATAATATGCCAGTAGAATGAATGGAGTAATTTTTTTATTAACATATAATGTATTATTTACTTCAGGGGTACAGTTTTGTGATTCATCAATCTTACACAATTCACAGCACTCACCATAGCACATACCCTCCGCAGTATCCATCACCCAGCCTCCCCATCCCTCCCACCCACCTCCAGTAAGTGGAGTAATTTTAAAACATTAAGCAGGCCTGCTAATGGGAGAGGGAAGAGTATGTGTATGTGTGGGGGCAGGGGTTAATTGGGAAAGGTGCCTCTGAGCACCTCTGAGCAGATCTGCTTTTGTAGTGAGGGAATGGGGGGGTAGAGACAGATTTAGAGAGAAACCTTTTTGGTAGGATTTCCAATTACATGAACTTCTCATCAAAAAATAATAATGTAGGGGCGCCTAGGTAGTTTAGTCAGTTAAGCATCTGACTTCAGCTCAGGTCATGATCTTGAAGTCCTGGGATTGAGCTCCACATTGGGCTCCCTGCTCAGTGGGAAGCCTGCTTTTCCCTTTCCCTCTACCCCCAACCCCCACCTCATGCATGAGCTCTCTCATGCTCTTTCTTTCTCTCTCTCTCAAATAAATGAATAAAATCTTTTAAAAATAATAATAACATAGGGAAGATTTGTATGGATTTGGAGATGGAGGGCCTGTCCTGTATAGAGCTATAGGCTGGACAGCTGCACCGTACAGACTCTTCTGTCCCCTGCCGGTTGGGTTCATGGTTCTGATCCCTTGCCTAACTCCTCACCACTGCCCTTCCCCAAGCTCATCATCACCTGACTGCTTTCCCGTTTATGTCACTGGTAGAAATTTCAGCTTGGCTTTCTTCCCAGCTACCACTTACAGTCTCATCCTTGATGGTAATGTGGATTCTCCCATCACGTTGCCCTGGGCTCTTCTGAATAAATTGCCTTCCCTGTGACTTGGAAGAACCTACTCATTGTCCTGCCCTGTGGGTTACTGTATAGTTTATCATTCCACTGGGACACTTCTGAGAACAGAAGGGGTACTAGGGACACTGTTAATAATTATGCTGGGCCTACAGGTATAGACTGGGACTGTCCTCTGCAAACTGGGTGATTTCGCCATAGATACGCGGTCCTTGTCCCAGTTAGTTCCAGGCACAGGTGAACCGAGACTGCCCACTGCTAGCATCTGACCAGGAGGCTGAGGTTGGGCTCTGGACATGTGCGTCCAGAAGTCAAAACAGAGGTCATCACTCTTTGGTCACTTGCCTTATTTTTCACACTCGGGCCTATTTTTCTAGTTTCCGTCTTAGTGATCCCTCAGTCTCCATACCAGGACACACCTCCATTAGTTTTTGTTCCTCTTCTGAGAATGGACAGAGACTTCCTAAACCTCTTTTGTCTCCTCCTTTAAGCTGCTACCTGAGATGAGATGTAGACTGTTCTGTGTCCAGGTCTGAGACTGCTGTCCTCAGGCCCAGACACCCTTGCAAAACCCCTGCCAGGCCTGTGTGTTTGACCCTCTGGAGCAAAGATGGAATCTGAGGAGCTGGCTTCTAGAGTTAGAGTTGAATTGATTGCCCTTCCAGCTCCTCAGGACACTAAAAATATCCAGAAATATGGTACATTGCTTCTTTACAAAGTTATATGCTAACAGGTTAAAGAGATTCAAGGGACATGATAAACACTCATGCTTTTTTGAAGAAAATTTTATAGATACTAAGATCAGTCCTCAAAATTGGGAAGTAACATCCAAAAACCTTCTATAATAAGATGCAGCTGGGTTATTTTTATCCTAATAACAAGTGACATCTTATTGGATTCACATGTACTTTGCAGTACAGGTTCCATAGTCCTTTAGCTGAATTTCCAAAAAGTTCTGAAAGCTGGGGGTAGGAGTTCAAAGTTTGTGACAAGTTCGACAGCAAAACCTGAATTTGAATTGGTCTATTTAATGTGAATGTTCATGTTTTGCTACAGAAATATTACTATGTTTGGTTACTTCCCCAAACTTCAACAGTGGTAACTGGTAACTGGTAACTGTTAACTGTTAACTGGGTATCAGTGGCCCAGTTGATTTGGGATTTTTACTATTTCCTTCTAGCTTTCTGAATACTACATTCACCGCATTCCCAGAAGCCGGGAGGTTCAGCAGTCCTGGCTCTCCACGGTGCTCACCACCCTGTACTCCATGTGGCTGTCCTTTCCCCTGACTCACAAAGTGAAGCCAGATTTGGTACGTATAACCATCACTAAGGGGAGGGCAAGTCACACTCCCGTACGTAGATCCTTTATTAGTAATAGACCATAGTGTTTTCATCACCGGCTACAACTTCTCAGTGTGCCAGATTTTAGACTAGACCTTTTACTAACGTATGCTAAAATTTATCACACAATGCACTTTGCTGAAAGAGTTGAAATATTTGTCTTCCCTTTCTAGCCGTAACTTGAACTCTAAATTTGCCCTTTTCTGTCCCTTCTCTTTGTGGTGGTAAGCCCCGACCTAACAGTATCTTTAGCCAACTTGTCATTCTTTTCACCTGTGGCTCCTGAACCAACATCATGTGCTTATCAGCTAGAAGAGAGCCAATTGCTTATTCCTTTTCAGTACTTTTTGTTTTTGTCAGGATTCTCTTACCAGATATGGTATGTAGTGGGATGAATGTTTTACACACCCAAATTTTCATACGAAAGTAATACAGGAAATAGAAATATAAAAACTTAATGACTATACTGTATTCAACTTTACGTTCCTTATCTACATTTTCTGTGGTCTTTAAGATGAAGTTCTGTTATTAAATTCCAAGTGCATTTTAGTAGACAATGGAGGGCAATAGATATGTTATCATGATAGTGTACACAGTTCTTAAATACTACTTTCATTCCTATTTTAAGGCAGTATCCATTAATTTGCATAGCCGAGAAGGAAACTCTTTATTTGTTCTCCACATACATGAGTTCTGGCACAGTGGATGTTCTCATAAGTAGCTGAACAGAAGTGTATTTAGGTTGATTTTGAAAGATCTCTATGAGTTTGGGCATTGCCCTTTATAAGCTGGATTTACAGTTCAAGTCTCTTCTTTGGATGAAAATTTATCTGAATATAGTATCTGAATGATACTGCATGAGTAGGTTAGATTGTTTTTAAATGATTTAATTTACAAAAGTGAAATACGCAGCTCTTTTTTTTCCTAAATTTTATTTAAGTAATCTCTATACTCAATGTGGGGCTGGAATCCATGGCCCTGAGATCAAGAGTCACATGCTTTCCCACCTGAGCCAGCCAGGTGCCCCAAAAGATCTTAAGTATATACTTTGACTGTATCCCTATCAAGATACACAACAGTTCTGTCACCCCAGAAAGTTTTCTCCTGCTTCTTCTCATTCACCTTCTGACCCTGAGCAGCCACTTTCTGATTTCTGTCACCATAGATTAATTTTGCTTATATTTATCTTTAAAAATTTGACAAAGTGAATTTATTTCATAATCTCCCACCACATTTTTAGTATGTAGAATTTAGATATTTACCTAAAAGATCATTATTGCCCAGAAAATTTTATTTATTTCTAAAATTCAAAAGACAGAACAGAAATCAGGAAAAAATGTCTTGACATTTTCAGCAGGAAATTTGGATTTATATTTTACTACATCACTAGAGGCATGGCCACCATCACTGGCAACAGCTAGCTGGAGTGTGGTTTAGGACTCTAAAGGGTTAAGGCTCCGAAGGAAGTAGTGACTGGTAGATGATGTCTGCCACGGGGACAGAGGAGCTCCGCTGACAACCTAGGCGAAGTTATTTGATACCCTTGTAGTGAAGTAACTGGTGGGACATTAGGACACTTGGTCCCAGGCCCACTTTGGCTTTTATATCATTTTCGCCAGTTCCCTTCTGGGCCTTATTCTTTACCTTAAAACGAAAGGATTGTACTAGATATCCTCTCAGTTCCCTTAGTCTAAAATTTTCTGAGTGCTATAAATTTGCTCGTAAAAAGTGGAAGGAAAAAAAAACTATTATGTTTCTAAAGGAATAATAGTGAAAGGGGCAGGAGGTGTGAAATTTTGAGCTGAGTTAGTTAAAAAAACTGTTTCAAACTTGAGCATTATCCAATCAGCTGTTCTGACACAGTTGGCCTCACAAAATTAATTTCCACTTAATGAAATCCCCTTTGCTTTACAGAGAAAAGGTAATTGTTAAAAGGCCTTTTTTACTACAACATGTAGATCTCTCCTGTGGTCATCCTTGGCTTTCTTATGCCTTCTATCACAAAGCTCTATTTCTTCTTTACTTGTTTTTTTTTAAAAAAAGTGAAAAAACAACCCACTCTTGAAAGGGATGACAGCATCCTACCTTAAATCAGTAGAGTTATCTTAACAGCGAGGTGTCTTTCTGCTCTGCTATAAAGTGGGCGCACACCTGTGTCACCTGCACCACTCAGCTGTCTCTGTCCCTCACTGGGCCACTATAAAATATAAACACAGGCACTTTCTTTATTGTTCCAGGATGAGTGCTGAAGAATGTAACATTCTAATGTTTTTCAAATGAAAACCCCATCTGGTATATAATAGGTACTACTTACTGAGCACACACACGTGCCAGATGTGGTGTTGAGTGCTCACATCCCTGCCACCTGAGGTAGGTACTGCTATTGTTCCCATTTAGTGAATGAGGAAACTGAGGCGCTGAGGCAGGTGGTTACTTGCTCAGGGTTCACACAACCAAAAAATAACAGAGCTAGGACTAGAAGCCAGGCCTTAACTGATTGCAAAGCCCAAGGTGTTAACCACTGAACTGTATGCCACCATTTCTGGCTCACACCATGGATGCTGTGTTCATTCATTCCAATTAAGAATCAGTTGATACATTATGTTTTAAAATAAATTACATGAACTATCACTCCCCCTAAATAGTAGTATAAAATGAAAGCAAATGCCAACAACTCAAGTACCTGCTTTCATAGCAGATTTAACACTGATGTAATTGAGTGATAATAGCATATTTCAAAATTAAATGTCATGTGTATTTGTCAAAATATTTTAAAAACAAAATGGATAGTAAAAATAGGGGGAAATAGTACCGTTATAGGAAGTATAATTACAGAATTCTACAAATGAGATTAACTTGGAAAATAAAAAGAAGTTTATATTTACCAGTTTCCTGTTACAGAAATATGTATAGATAAAACCATTGTGAGGATATGGACTGTTTCATGTCTTAACTGACTTTTTGGATGAGAATAGTAATCCAAAACCTTAGGTCATTTTAAGGAAAAAGTGTATGAGTCCATTTGTTGAGTGTATATTAAACTTCATGCTTGTTTCATTCAAGCCAATTATTAAATGAAAAGCTCATTTTAGAGAAAAATTTATAAACTCTGTTTTGGAGACCTCAGTCAAATCTCTATCAGTAAATCGGAAAGGATGGTTTCTTCTTTTACAACATCATCAAATACTTTTTAGGTGGTTCTGATACTTCACACATCATATTTTATAAGAAACAGGGTTTTGTTAGCCATTTGTGAATAGATGTCATAAGTTCATAAGACTATTGTTGAGTTTGAAAAAAAATGGAACCAAAAACAGATCAGTAGTTACCAGCATCTGGGGATGGGGGAGGGACTGACTACAAAAGGACGTGAAGGAGCTTTTGGGGGGTGAAAAACTGTCGTATATCTTGATTGTAGTGATGGTGGCTAGTTGATTGTATGTGTTTGTCAAAACTCAGACCTGTACACTAAGAAGGATAACTTTTACTGTATGAAAATCATAGTTCAATAAATTTTAATTTTAAAAAAGGTGAAATGGATAAAATATGTATTGTTGCCAAAAGCAGCACTTTGGCTTCCAGTAGTCTTAAATGTGGCAGGCATTTCACGATCCCTGTGATCTTTTACTGAAAGTCATTGCTTACTGCTCTTGATACTAATCACCCCAGTGTTTATTATAAGGCCTAGAGAAGTGGAGCAAATTCCTGAGTTGACAACATTTGTCTAAAATTTCTGACATAAAATGCAGCACCTTTGTATAAAAAATACGGGTCCAGGAGCATGAGTAGTAGCAAAAATGACATTTCATCAAATGAGCTGAGACCTCTGGTCATTCAGTCACTTATTATTCACTTATTATTGTCTGTTTTTTTCTGTTACTTTGGAATCAGCAAATAGAGTTAGTCAAATTTGGAATCCTGTACTATGTTTGATTTATAGACAAGTCCGTCCTCAAAGTGGTAGTTTTTAAAAGGATACAGCAAGTGCCTGCTGTGTGCTATTTTTCCACTTGGATATCTAATAGGCATCTGAAACTTTCTTGTCCAAAATAGTAGATGTTTCCTAGTCTTTCCCCATTTTAGCAAATTTGCTCTAGTGAAATCCCTGGGAGACATCTTTGATTCCTCTTTCCCACACCCTACTTCCTGTGTTCAATAGCACATCCTTCCAGCCATGTCTTTGCAATCTATCACCTGTGTTTATTTCTGTCCATCTTCACTGCCACCGTGCCGTCCAGCACCCCCATTGTATGATCTCCTGACCTGTCTGCGTGTGGAAGGAAGTTTGTGACCACCTGCAATTTCTTTACCTCTTAACAATCAATGTAAATTTTTTTTAATGTAATTCAGATTCTGTTACTTTACACTTAAAATCCTCCAGTGGCTTTCTGTGCTGTTAGAATAGAGTCCAAACTTAGTGTAGCCTGTGTGCTCCGGCCCTGACCTGCTTCTTTGACCTCTTCTCCTCCTCTCTTCCCTTTGTTGACTCTGTGCCAGCCACACCTGCTGCCTTTTAAAAAAAAACAAAACAAAAAACCCAGCTGATTCATATCTCAGAGCCCTTGTACTTGCTGTTCTGTGTTTGGGACTCTTTACTCCTGATATAAACATAACCAGATTCGAGCTCAGATATTACCTCCTTACAAAGGCTTAACTCCTAGCACTTCAGCTAACATCTGCATCCCTCGATCACATCATCCTGCTTTATTTTCTTCGTAGTACTAATCCCAATCAAAGTTCTCTTTTTTTTTGTATTTGTTGTCATTCCATAAGGAAGTGTGCCTGCCTTGTTCACTGTTAGGAAACAGTGCCCGGGCCATGGTAGCCTCTCAGCACATCTCCTGTTCCAGTCACTGTGCTAGTTACTCAGGGTGCAAACATAAGTGAGACGTGGGCCTTGCCCTCAGCTTACACTCTAGTGGAGGCGACAAATGGGAAAGTAATTGTAATTCAATATGCCAAGTTCCTTAATGATAGCAAGGGAAAATTGCCATAGAAGTATTGGAAGAGGATGTCAGTGGTTGGTTAATTCCCAAATATTTGTTGAGGATATACTCTGCCAGGATTTATACTGTGTGGGAGGTGTATACAAGTAAGCACAGTAGACAGCAGTCTTGCCTATAGCTGGATTGTGATAGTGTGATAAATCTTCTCTGGGGAGTGGAGTAAGGTTTCAGAATAGAGATGGCATTTAAGCAATGGTGGACAAAAGTTAGAGAACAAAAAGAGGTCATCTTAAGAAGAGTGAAAGATTAACAAGGCAGCTGAGTCGGAGAATCACATAGTATACATAAAGTTGAAATCTTTGGACTTATACCTTTATTAATTGGCATTTTACATATAATATTTTATTGTTACTAGAAATTAGTACCTGGAACTTAAGAACTTAGTACAAGTAATCAGTAGTCATTTTTACAAAGCTAAGTATCATAGGTACTGTTAAGATGGCATATTGGGCTTTTTTTCTTTATAATCCCCACAAACAGACTTTTCTCATTGAAATCCCAATAGTTAAAGGAAATAACTACTTAACCATTCTATTGATTATAATATTGATTCACGAGAATGGATCCACCTAAAAGTCATATTTTTAAGAAAAATAACATTCATTGGGGGGCGCCTGGGTGGATCAGTTAAGCGTCTGACTCTTGATCTCAGCTCAGGTCTTGATCTCAGGATTGTGAGTTCAAGCCCTACAATGAAAAAAAAAAATTATTGAGCTATTCCAGTATGTCTGGCACTCTCCTAAATACATACATTAACTCATTTAATTTTCCTAACAGTCTTCTAACATAGTACTCTTTATATTCAGCCAAGAGATGAGAAGCCCAACATCCAGAGAGATCTAAGTAACCCAGGTCACAGAGCTAGTCAGTGTAGTTAACTCTGGTTCTCTTTAGAAGTGTGTCGGTATCTGCCAAAATTAGCTAACTTGCTCAATTCAGAATTTAACTAGTCTTTTTTTGTTTAATGTCTGTATTGCAGTAGGAATTGAAGGGGATTAATGCAATATGACCTATGGCCTTGAGAAGCTTTTATTTAGTTAGCTTCAAGAAAAATAAACAACAGGTGGACATGAAATGGAGAGTAATTCTCCTGGAAAAAAAACCATTTAGATCAGAAATTGTTCTTCCGTTTCTGCAACTACAATCTTATTCTGCTAATCGAGATATTTTTTAAAAAAACATTTGGACATGTCTTTTTTTTTTTAGCTTTTTTTTTTTAACATTTTGAAATTATTACAGATCACAAGAAGTTGCATAACCGAGAGGTTCATGTACTCTTCACCCTGCTTCCCCTAATGGTGGCATCGTGTATAACTGTAGTACAGTGTCAAGGCCAGAAAATGTATATTTGTGTGAAACTATTAACCAGACGATAGACCTACTCACTTTTCACTGCTTTTTTATATACATCCATGTATGGTTGTATGTATGTGTATGTAGAGTTCTCTGCTACTTTATTCATTTACTTATTTGTATAATCACCACCAAAATCAAGATTCAAAACTGTTCTGTTACTGCAAAAGAACTCCCCTGTGCTTCCTCCATCCCTCTCTCCTGGCAACCACTGATTGTTTATCATATCAATAATGTTCTAATCTTTTTTTAAAGATTTTATTTATTTATTTGACAGAGACAGCGAGGGAGGGAATACAAACATGGGGAGTGGGAGAAGGAGAAGCAGGGTTCCCACTGAGCAGGGAGCCCAATGCAGGCCTTGATCCCAGGACCCTGGGATCATGACCTAAGCCACTCAGGAGCCCCAATAATGTTCTATGAATAGACTCAAACAGTGTGAAACCTTTTGAGATTGACCTTTTTCGCTAAGCATAATGGTCTTGAGATTTATTCATTTTTTTGCATGTATCAGTAATTCCTTTTTATTGCTGAATAGAATCCGTTGTACAGATATACTACAGTTTGCTTAGCCATTCATGCATTGAAAGACATTTTAATTGTTTCAGTTTTCTGCTGTTACAAATAGAGCTCCTATGACCATTTATGTACAGGTTTTTGTATAGGTATTAAGTTTTCATTTCTGTAAGCAAATGTCCACAAATGAGATTGCTGGGTCTGATAGAAGGTTCAAGTTAAATTTTGTAAGAAACTGCCAGACTGTTTTTCATAGTAGGTATTACCACTTAACATCGTAAGATTTTTTTTTTGTAAAATTCTTTTGTTTATTTATTTGACAGAGAGGGAGAGAGAGAGCACAAGCGGGGCGAGTGGCAAGCAGAGGGAGAGGGAGAAGCAGGCTCCTAGCTGAGCAGAGAGCCTGACTAATGTGTGGCTTAATCCCAGGACCCTGGGATCATGACTTAAGCTGAAGGCAGACGCTTAACTGACTGAGCCACCCAGGCACTCCTATTCTTCTTTTTTAAAATTGTTTTAGCTATTCTCGTTCCTTTGCCTTTCTGTATAAATCTTGGAATGAGCTTGTCTATATGTCCAACAAAATTTTTCTGGGATTTTGACAGGAATTACATTATATGTATAAATTAGTTTTGAGGAAATTGACATCTCTACTATGTTGAATATTCCAATCCATAGCCAGGGTATGTCTCTCCATTTAATTTAGGTCTTCTTTTATATCTTTCATCATCATTGTGTAATTCTCAGTACATAGACCACATACATATTTTTTAAATTAATATCTTGGTATTTTACTTTTTTGAAATGATTATAAATTATAAATGGTATAATGTTTTTAATTTTGGTTTCTACATGTTTGTTGCTAACATACAGAAATATAATTGATCTTTGTTTCTTATCTCATATCCTGTGATCTGCTGAACTCATTTATTAAATCCTAAGAATTTTTTAAAAACAGATTTCCTGGGACTTTCTGGACAATCACGTATTTTTCAAATAGGGAAAGTTTTTCCCTTCCAACCAGTATATCATTTTTTTTTTCCTTTTCTTGCCTTATTGTACTGGCTAGGATTTCTAGTATTATACTGAATAAGAGTAATGAGACAGGCACCTTTGTCTTGTTCCAGGTTTTAAGAGAAATGCGTTCACTCTTTTACCACTACAGATGATGTCAGCTATGGGTTTTTTATAGATGTTCTTTGTCAAGTTGAGAAAGCTTCCCTTCTGTATTAGTCAGGGTTCTCCAGAAAAACTGAACCAGAACCAATGGTACAGGATTTTACTTAGCCTGTTTGGTTCTAGTCAGGTCTTCAATTGGTTGGGTGAGGACCATCCACATTAGTAGGGAGAGCAATCTTCTTTATTCAGACTGCTCTTTCAAATATTAATTTCACCCCAAAATACCCTCACTAACATAGCCAGAAAGGTGTTTGGCCAAATGTCTGGGTTCCCTGTTGCCCAGTCAAGTTGACATGTAGTATTAACCATCACAGCCTCTGTTCCTGATTTGCCTCAAATGAAAAAATAATGTCATTAATGACAGAATGAATTTTATCAGGGTTTTTTTGCATCGATTAACACGATTCATGTGGTTTTCTTTTACCTGTTAATATTGTGCATTGCATTGATTTTCAAATATTGAAATACACTTGCATTCCTGAAATACATCTCATCTGATCATAATTCTTTTTATATATACCTGGATTTGACTTGCCAGTAATTTGTTGAGAGTTTTTATAAAGATAGTCATGAGGGGTATTGGTCTTTAGCTTTCTGTTTGGGACTCTGATTGTCCCATTTTGGGCTTGAGATAATACTAGCCTTATCAAATGATGGAGAAATGTTTCATCCTTTTTGTTTTCTGGAAGACTGTTTGGAATGATGGTAATTTTCTTTTAAGTGTTTGGTAAAATTCCCCAGTTAAGCCACGTGGCCCTGAAGATTTCTTTTTCAGAAGCTTTTTAGTTGTGGATTACATTTCTTTAATAGAGTTTTCAGATTATCTGTCTCATATTAGGTGAATTTTGGTAGTTTGTGATTTTCAAGGAGTTGTTCCATTTCATCTAAATTATTATGTAAAGAGTTGTTTGTGGTATTCCCGTATTGTATTCCATTATTGTCCCTTTTTTTTTTTTTTTACCAGCTTTAGGATCTATAGTTTCATCCTCTGTTTCTTTCTTATATTGGCAAAGTCTGCCTTCTCTGTTTCTCTTTTTACATTTGTCAGTCTTGCTAAAGATTTATGAATTTTGTTGATCTTTTAAAGAATCAGCTCTGGGGTGCTTGGGTGGCTCAGTTGGTTAAGGCTTTGGCTCAGGTCATGATCCAGAGTCCTGGGATCAAGCCCTGCATCTGGTTTCCTGCTCAGTGGGGAACTTGCTTCTCCCTTACCCTCTCCGTCTGCCTGTTCATGCTCTCTCTCGCTCACATCTCTCTCTCAAATAAAATCTTTTTAAAAAAATAAAGAATAAACTCTTTGTTTCGTTTGTTTTCTCTGCTCTTTATTATTTACTTTCTACTGGTTGCTTTAGGTTCATTTTGTTCTTCTTTTGGTTTCTTAAGGTAGGGTCTCCAATTATTGATTAAAGACCTTTCCTCTTTTCTAATATAAACATATACTGCTATTAATTTCTCTTTCAGCACTGTTTTAGTGTCATCATACAAATGTGGATATGTTGCATTTTCATTTTCTTTTGTTCCAAGTATTTTTTTTATGTCCTTTAAGACTTCTTTGACCCATGGATTTAGAGTCCTTTGCTTAATTTCTAAGTGTTTGGAGATCTTTTTTTCTATTATCCTTGTGTTACTGATTTCTAATTTGATCCCATTGTGGTCAAGAAATATGTTGAGGTTTGTTTTATGATCCAGAATACAGTCTATCTTGGTGCGCATTCCATGGGTACTTGAAAAGAATGTGTTTTCTGCTGTTGTCGTGTGGAGTGTTCTGGAATTGTCTGTTGCATGCTGTTGGTGAACGAAGTGATTGAATTCGTCTATATCTTTGCTGACTTTTTATTTAATACAACTACTGATAGCCATGGGAGACATGGAAGACTTTGTTGGCCCTTCTAAAACCAGGGCTAAATAGTCCCATCGATACTGGCCCTTCATGATCTGTATTATGTCCTTTTTCCCCCAGTGTAATGGACATGTTGATTTTGCAGTAGTATGAGCTCCTTGTAGTTCACTACTTGCATCTTGAAACCCAAAGATTTCTTCACTGTTGCATTGTCTTTAGTTTCTCCTAGGGGTAGGAGTCTTTGAATCAGTCTTTGAGTGAGTGGACTGATTTCATGCTCTTTTGAAAATATACTCCTGAGGGGAACTTAGTTTGTTTCAAGGAGAAGAGAAAGTTGAATTTGAGAGATTGCTAATCATTTCACTGCAGTAAGAGGACTGCTTCTGTTGGGGGGAAAGATCTGCACAGTTCTCGAGGGCAAGGCTGTGTATTTTTGTGTTTCCCATGGTCCCTTCCTAGAAAAGTGCCTTCCACATATTTGTGGAATGACTTAAAAATAAATGAATGAATACTGGATGGTGTGAGTCATCACAAAAACAAAGACGCCCACTCCCTAAACTGGTACTCTTCTCAGGCTTTATGGAAAGTCTGCAAAACCAGAAGGGTTTCCCGACTCCGCAGTGTTTGATTACTGGCTTCTTGCCAACCTGGCTGTTGTTAAATGAAATACTCAAGGATAAGAGCTCTGCATATAAAAATGAAACCTAATTTAATTTTTAATCAAGTAAAAAATAAATTTCAGATTCTACATGTATAACAAATTGGAAAGAAATGGACCATTTCAGCCTAAAACTCTGCCTCTTTGCCTGAAGCTGGTTTAATTCACCATGACAAATTTAGATGTATTTATTACATGTACACTCATGCTCTGTATGAAAGAAGGCCATTATTTTACTTAGTCATTTTTTCCCATTTTCCATACCCAGTTTGAGCTGTGAAATGTCTAAGTTCAGTAGCAAATTGATGACCTAGAGAGTGGGTTATTGTCCGTAAGTGGGATACTGTGATTTTTTTTCATTAGATATTTTCTGTGGTGAGCCACAAACTGGGTGGCACTGGGATTAACACTGTTTGCATAGTATATAAAATTTTTATTGGCCTATTGATTGACATGTGTTTGAAACATTAAGAAGAGTCAATTAACTTCTTGTTGATATGCCAGAATTCTAACAGGAACTTTCTTTTTCCCCTGAGTTGCTGTTAGTTAGATTCTCTTTGTATAATGACCTTCATCTGGTATTATATTTTTTGGTGATCAAAAACCTTTATAAATGTTCAAAGGAAACCTAGCTGGACAAAGAAAAAGTCAGCTAACCCAAGATGCCTATCTATAAATGGAGTTAAGTGAGAATAAGATTTTTCCAGCCAAGTCAAATAAGAAATGATTAGACCACAATTGTCTACTGCTTCATGTTTTCCAGGATTAAGGAAATCATACTTGGGAGACATTTGTTTAAATTTGTCCAGTTCCTGTGCCTCTGTTAACCAGTCCCCTGTAACACATTAAAATAATGCCAGTGTTCCTTTTACCCAGCTTGTATTTCTCCTCGACGCAAGCATTATAAACTTAGCAACACTCATAAAGATAGAGAAGAACCAACTGTATATCGTACGTGCATTTAGCAAGTCTGATGATGGCCAGAGTCCACTGTAAGAAGTGATTCCATGTGAAAATCCTCCCACGTATCTGGTTTCTTATGACTGACAGGCTGCCTTTCCCAGCTGCATGGTGAAATTACCAGCTGTGCCACTGTCACATTGGCCGGGTGACAACCCGTAGCTGCTTCCATCCACAAATGCGGTATTTAATTTAAACGTTATGACTTCTGTTTCACATTTTGAGTGACCTCAGAACAAAATCTGGGGCAGAGTTAGGCTGTATATAATCAGAGATTGTTTTGAGTTGTTTTTATTTTTCTCCCTTTTGGGGGACTCTCCAAAGCTTGCAAATGATTTTTCTTTCCTTTCTAAATAGTTCCTTTTTCCACCTGGCAAACATTACGTTTTTCCTCTATGCAGAAGCCAGCGTGGCTTCGCCTACTAGTCTTTTCTCTTGTTTCACTTTGCCTGCGTCACTGTCTGAGTTGTCACTGCTCCAGTCCATCACAGGCACATGGGAGCTCCAGGCCTGGTGGGGCCTCTTCCTCTCAGGGTGAAAGCTAGCATGTTTTTCTAAGGATAACAATGTGACTATAGTGAAAACAAAAATGAAGGTTGAAGGAAAAGGAATTCAGTTGTGAGCGGACGAGAAGGGGAAGTGCGATGAAAACAAAGCTGTTTCCAAAGGAGGGACTCCTGTGTGGTCAGAGGCAGTGAACTTGGAGAGCCCTGGCCTTGTAGGAAAGGGCAGTGGGAGGCCCTTGTGGCTAAGTGAGAACAGAGGGGTGGGATAAAGAGAAAGGAAATCTTTGAAACCATCTTCAATTCAATATGTGATTCCTAGAGCCAGTCCCAGTGTCAGAGGCTCTCAAGGGACTACTTTAAAGTTTCAGATGAATCCAGATAGCTCTATATTTATAGCATCTGAAAATCAATAAAGTGCCATTTTCAGTTAGCATTTTAAAAATTTCCCTTTGGTCTGAGGAAAGAAGGAAAAGAAGGGAACACAGAGAACACAAATAACTGAGTATGGGACGGGAGTGCTGAGTTAGGAAAGCTGTGGCAGGTCCAGTCCAGTGCTCTCATTGCAGACTTGTAGATGGCTAGAACCAGAGCTGCTGTGGAAACAGCTTGGAGAGTTTTTGGAAATCAATGCAGACCGTGAACTCCTTGAGGAGAGGTAAGGTGTGTTACTCATCTTGGCAATCCCAGCACCTAGTAAAGAGAAGTTGGGGAGGAGGGATATAGGAAGGAAAGAGCCAGAGAAGCTATTAAAGCTTAGTGATGACTGTTTAGAGCTTACTTAGGAGGGGTGGGAAAAATAAAATGGAAAAAAGAGAAAAAAAAACATTGGCGAGCTGCTCCTTGGTTAACTTTTGCACCCACTGAATTAGTCCCTGGAATTCATCTAAGGATTTTTTGATAGTGCATTTCTGAAGTGCTAAATATTGCCTTTGTCAAAGAAAGTAAAAGGAAATGACAGCTTTCTCATTCATCTTAAGCAGGATATTGTTGCTTTACTTTAGTTTTTTTATTAAGATGAAATTCACACCACATAAAATTAACCATTTTAAAGTGTACAAGTCAGCGGCGTTGAGTACATTCACAGTGTTGTACAACCACCACCTACATTTGGTTCCAAAACATTTTCATGAACATTTCTTTAATGCCCAAGTGTCTTGGAACCACTTAGGGCTTTTTTCTTTATAAGAGAGAAAGCGAGAGAGAGAGAGAGAGACATACATGTATACACACCTAGTCAGTGTTTTGTTTTAAATATTTTTTTAATTTAATTTATGTTTTTTTTTCATTGTTCCAGAATTCGCTGTTTATGCACCACACGCAGTGCTCCATGCAGTAGTGCCCTCCATAATACCCACGACCAGGCTCACCCCCCCCCCCACTCCAAAACCCTCAGTTGTTTTGTAACAGCCTCTGCAAACTAAATGCCATCTTCTTCATAGTCTTCGTTTGGATTTCTTTTTTCTCTCCCCACAAGTCAGTGGGTAAAACTGTACCTTTTTAGGCTAGCATTTCTTCTTCGGCAGTTGCTTTTTAGTGATTTCTTTTTCTTGTGGCCTTATTTTTTTGTGGCATGAATACAGTGAAACCAGCTGGTCATGGATTTCTTTTTCTTCTTTTTTTTTTAACAGATTTATTTATGTGAGAGAGAGAGCGCATGGGTATGGGGGTGGACGGGGAGGGGCAGAGGGAGAGGGAGGGGGAGAGAGACGTTCTCAAGCAGACTGCCTGCTGACTCTGGGCTCCGTCTCATGATCCTGAGATCATGACCGGTGCCAAAATCAAGAGTCAGATATCTAACCAACTGAGCCACCCCGGCACCCCTGGATTTCTTTTTCTAGTGTTAGACATGTATGAAATTAAATCAGCTGTAGAAAACTTACTACTTCTCTACGCAGAGCATGAGATTTGAGATCCTACAGCATTTTTTTTTTAAAGATTTATTTATTTATTTATTTGACAGATCACAAGTAGACAGAGAGGCAGGCAGAGAGAGAGAGAAGCAGGCTCCCTGCTGAGCAGAGAGCCCGACGCGGGACTCGATCCCAGGACCCCGAGCTCAGCGGCTTAACCCACTGAGCCACCCAGGCGCCCCCCAGGACAGCATTTTATAGGAGATGTAAGCCACATGCTTCTCGCCTTCCCTGGAGCCTTTCTCACAGGGTCAAAAGAACAAACTGATTTTTTCTCAGGCACGGTGGCAAATAATTATAAAATTATTCTTCAAAAGGACCTTCCAGTTAGGGTGGAGGAAACTGATTATCCTAGGCTTACTGAGGGGAATGAGTAAACACCTTACAAATTTCAAACATTGTTGTGGCTTACAGAAAAAGATATTTCAGCATTATTGTTTAGGGGAGTGGAAAGGGTTGGATTCCAAACAGGTTAGAGAGCTTGCACTGATACTGCACGCTCTTAAAAATAACAAGAAGTTCTCTGCTGATAAGACCTTTGAATTACAGAAAGAACATGTTGTGACTGATCATATTCCTTTTAAGAAATGTGAATACCAGATTTATAAGTTTCATATGTTTATGATGTCAAGATTTCCATATTCTGTCATAAAGAATGAAATCTGTGGTGGGATCAGCTGTAGAATTGCAAAGGGCAGCAAATTCCATTTGGTAGCAGAATACCGTTTTGCATTCTTGGTCTTCTTGATTTCACATTTAAGCCATTTATACAAATCTTTGACAAAGCAATTTTTTTAAAAAAAATGGTTACAGCTGACAGTTGATGAAAACAGGTTTGCTCTTATGGGCCAAATAATTGCTTTTCTGTAAAGACAGGTGTCACATGCTCAGATCAATTGTGTCCACATCTTCAAAACTCCAGATGCTGTTTTTCAAAAGATTTGCTTACACAATGCAGGATTTTGTAGATAAGTCTTGTTAGTGGAGGCAGCGCCCAGAGCCCAGGGAACTTGATCTGGTGCTGTTTTATTATTCCCAAGCCAACTGCCCTGTTTTAGCTTTTCAAGGAGCCATGTTGGCTCCATGACCTCTGTGAAGTCTCATGGGAAGAAAAAATTCCTCACAGTTCCCAAAAGAAGACAGAATTGGAGTGGGGTGGGCACTGGGAGTCAGTGGAGGTGTAGAGTTCCCTCCTCTGTATAGGAACTGGGTGGGGCCTCTGTGTGGCCAGCGGCCAATCTTGAGGTCACACAAGAAGAGTGCCCCATTGGGGGCCTGGGTGGCTCAGTGGTAAGAAGAGTGCCCCGTTTGTTTTTTATAAGTTTCATAAAGAATTCCCCTTATTTGTTTTACTTTTTTTCTTAAATATTATTGTTTTCTCTGGTCTGCATCTGTTTTTCATACCTTAGTTGTGGTGTGAGAGAAAAAAGAAGTCATCCTGGCAATCAGAAGCTTTGGGTTTTCCTCTCAGCTTTGTCAGTAATTACTTTTGTGACTTGAAGCTAATCGGTTAGCCTCTCTGAGCTTAGCTTCTCCTCCATATCAGAGGGGAATGATAAGAAGAAGAGGAAGAGTAGAAGGAGCACCGACAGCAGGTCTACTTGCTTTTGAACAGGCCATTCTTTCCATGAGGAAGGTGATTTCCCTGCCATTCAGAACCACTAACTCCTGCTCCCCTCCTGCCAGGATGACTTAACGCTCCTTGCACCTCCCACCTCATAGGGCCAGAGATAGAGTGGAAGCCCAAAACATGTTCCTAAAATTAAGATGGTGACTTAGCTCTTAGAGTCTGTCTGGGGTTCCTCATGGTTTATTTAAGGAACACTTAACCTCTCACATCCATGCAACCAAAAGCTCAGTTCACACCTCCCATCCTGCCCTACCCAATAGCCTTCTCTCTTCTGTCTCTCTTCATACTCTGCCTATTCTTTCTTTCTTCCTCTCCCTCATTCACACCTCCAACCTCCCACTGGGATCATCTTCCTCCTGACATCCTCTTCCGCCTTGCTTTCTTTACGAAGATCCTGGGGTTTGGCCTCTTAACCTCCACTCTTGGGCAGCTACCTTGAACAGCTTCTCTTGCAGAAACTATTCTTTTCCCTCAGGTCTGTTGAGAAGTAGAACCCAGTTTTAATTTTTGACAGTTCTCTCCATTTTTTTCTGTCCTGAACCGGCACACTTACCTTTGTTGTAAGGGCTTTCTTGCTGTTGGCTATAGGAAGCAGATAGTTGTTGACAAAAAATATAAGCATTATGGGGGTGCCTGGCTGGCTCAGGGAGTAGAGCATGTGACTCCAATCTCAGGGTTGTGAGTTCGAGGATCACGTGGGGTGTGTAGGTTACTTAAAAAAAAATTTTTTTTTAAATTATAAGAATTATGAGAGTTAGATAAGAGCTTATGGATTACTGAGGTACTTTATTCAAATATGAATTGGATAAGGTCTTTCTGAGTGCCTTTTCTTTGTCTACTTCATTGAGCCCTTTTTTTATTCCTAATACAAGCACTCTTCAGGCCTCCTAACTTTTCTTTTTTATCAGCTAATTCCAAAGCAGACTGATGTTCCTTGGGCCACATGTGGTTTCAAACATGTTTTGTCCTGTTCATATGGTTAGTTGGTCAGTATTTGGACCATGTAATTGATCAGTGTGCTCCAGATTACACAAAAACCCATATGTCTGGCTCTTTTTGAAATATTGGTGGAGAGGATATTAGCCAGAGCTGAGTAGTGACTTCCCCATCCAGGATATGTACTTTCTCTAGTCTCTTACATCCGATTCGCTTAAGTGGTTCCATGAGTGGACCATGTTTGTGTCCAGCCTTCATACTTTTTCCTGAGGACCTTAATGGGTGGTTGCAGTGGGAAGGGGTGACTTGGCGGTCTCATACACACCATGGGGAACTAGATGCAGGCCATGTAAGTGAAGATAGTAGGCTTAGTGTGCACAGCAGCAGGGCAAACCTGCTATCCCTGAGCCCTCTCCTATTTAAAGTCTTGGAGCCACCATTGCTTCTGAGGCAGAATAGTTAATATTTACTAGATTACTTATTATTATTTTCTTTGTGGATCTCTAAATATATAGATCAATGTGGATCTTCATATTCCCCTTCCTCAGTCACAGTAAATCATCCCCTGGTGGGGAATCCACTTGTATACTTTGAACCATAAACATATGTAGATATTATTACCTTAGCAATAATTTAATCTCACATGCTTTACTTATTTATTTTTAGTTTTTAAAGTTTTTAGAGAGAGAATGTGGGCAAGGGGGTGGAGCAGAAGAGGAGGGAGAAAGAGACCTCCAGGAAGGCTCCACACCCAGCACAGAACCCAATGTGGGGCTTGATCCCCTGAACCCGAGATCATGACCTGAGCCAAAATCAAGAGTAGGGCGCTCAACCTACTGAGCCACCCAGGCACCCCGCCACTTCCCCCCAACACACTCTCTTTTTAAAGCTTAGATAATAGAGTCAACAGGGGGACTGCCTTGTTCAGAGTCTTAAGACTAATAGTAAAGCATGAACAAGAAAAACCAGGTTTCACTCCCAGCATCAGGCTCAGCTCTAGGCCATACTACAAATGAAACAGATTTCTCTCCCCTCTAAGGATATCCAAGTATATACTCTTTACAGAGTATATGGGCTTTACAGAGGAAATGGGCTTGTGCAACAAACATACTAGGGTTCAAAATCTAGGTCTGCCATTCTCATCTTTGGGCAAGCTTAAATGAGCTGTTTAATCTCCATAAACTTGTTTTCTTCATCTGTAGAACAGAGACCATAATACCTACTTTATGGTCTATGTGAATAAAACTAGGATGTGCAGAAGGAGCCTCTGTGGTAGGTTCCTAGGTCTCCCACCACCACCTTTGTCACTAGGTTAAATGTTCTCTTCCAAAAATTGAGAGGCTAGCAAAGAGTTAATATTTTAAAATTTAAGCCAAGGAATGTCTTCACAGTGCCCAGCTTGGATGATGTGGTATGCCTAACTGTTTTCATGTTGATTTTCATGCCACAGTGAGCCCCTTCAGGCATGAAAACAACCAAGGATTATTTGCTTCTCTGTTCTTTCTTTTTTGGCTCTCTTGTATTTTCATCACAGTCTCCAGCCCTTCCAAAAGCAGTCTGTCAGGATTTACCAGTGAATCTCCGCTTTCTCTTGCGGGGCCACTGTTCAAGGGCATCCTTCTGAATCTGCCCCTTTCAAGGAGGAGCTCGTGGGCATGGGCCCGATTCTCAGTTACATAACTCATTTCCTCATTTTCTAGAAGCTTCTTCGGAGCTTTGCTTTGCTCCGTCACTCCATCCAGATCTTTCCCTTCTCTGAACTCTTCAACTTCTAAGTTAGCATTTAATTGTTCTCTAGTCATCTTTGCTCCATTATTTTTTTCCTTCCCCAGATTATATTGTGAGCACTTTAAGGTCTAAAAACTAAGTGTTCTGGCTTTATCATGATCTACTGTGGAGCTTAGAAATGTATCAGGTGCTTAGTGAGGTCTTTGATTAATAACTAACTTGTAGGGAACTGGAACACACCAGGATAGAAGTAGCAGCTCCTGATCCCAGCTTCCACTGGAACACTGTGCTGTCCTCCTCTTTGGTCAGCTAAATATCTCCTCAACTACTGCCCTCTTGTCCCTCTTGATCCCAGTGGAATTCAGGGGCCCCTTGAACTGCTTCCTGGCTCATCTTTATTACTGGGACTCCCTCTCTACTAGTCAGGTGTGCTATGTTCTCTTACTTATCAGAGAGCACTGGAACTTGGATCTCCCTTCCTCTAAGAGTGCCACGGCAAGTTTAAAACTGTGCTCAGCTCCCTTCAGATTGAAAAGGATTAGGAGGAAACATAACCAACCCTTAGGAATTCAGGTCTTCCTTCACTGCCATTCTGCCAAAATGCCCATAGGATTCTTAAGGAAAATGTTATTCATTGAATCTTTTTTTTTTTTTAATTTTTTAAGAGGATCTGCAACCATCAATGTCAAATTGCTTTCTGTTACCATTTCCTTAAATCACAAGACCTAGATATCAGAACAGGGTTTTTACTGATTATAATCTGAATGACTATCCTTTGAAGTTTTTATTTCTGAATTTGTTACTATTTTATAAAGTTGTTATTATTTACAAATGGTTATAATTATTTGTAAACAAATTATTCACAAATTTGTTACTATGTTTCATTGAATAACTGCTATGAGCTGGGCGCTATGGATGGTGGAGATGACTATGAAACATGAATGGCATTTATGTTCAGAGGAGTATAGAATCTAGAAGACAGGGGGCGACTGGGTGGCTAAGTTGGTTAAGCGTCCAGCTCTTGGATTCAGCTCAGGTCATGATCTCATCGGTTGTGGGATTGAGCCCCACTTTGGGCTCTGTACTCGGTGGGAAGTCTGCTTCCCCCCTTCTCCCTTCTCCCTCTCTCTTTGTCTCACCCCCGATTGCTTGCTCTCTCGCTCTCTCTGTCAAATAAATAAAAAATCTTTAAAAAAAAAAAAAAGAATCTAGGAGACAGGCATGGCCCCAACTCCAAGGCTAGGAGGGAGGGATCATGTGGACTGAGAACTGAGCTGACTTGCCTCAAAGTTTAAGCCGGAGACACCAGAGTGATTATTTGGAGGTGTTTTAAATCCCAGGCCCTCTTTTTGGAGGTGAGAGCAGGTTAATGAGCCATTATCCCATCATTCCCAGCCGCACAGACTACATAGTAAAGAATATGGCATGAGGTTCAGGATGTCTGTCAGAATGATTCCAGAAGGCAGGAGCAGCGAGTGTACTTCAAAGAACCCAGAACAAATAGCCCTTTAGGTCAGTTTTTAAATCAATAGCAGATCGGGCACTACAAGAGGAAGCCTGTTTCCCAGCCAACAGTGAACAACCCAGAAGTCCAGGCTCCCACAGTCTCTGGGGAGTAATTAGAACTTATTCAATAATCAGCTAATTTGGATTTCTGAGAATGATTCTAAACACAAAATAATAAAAGTTGGGTAAAGTAAATGAACCATTGCTTCATAATCGAATCACATAATTCAATTAGAGAATCATAAAGTTAGAAGGGCTGGAGGGTATTTTTGTTTTCTTTTCTTTTTTGTTTTGTTTTGGGGTTTTTTGTTTTTTTTGTTTGTTTGTTTTGTTTTGTTTTGTTTTAAGGAAAAGCTATTTAAAAGCAATGGTATTAAAATAAAAATAACTCCAGGCTAAAAATATATTATAAAACATTTATCTCACTAGGGACCTGAAAAAAGTTAAATATCCAAGTTGGAGTCCTGTCCTCATTAGAGCAAAAAATTGGTTTTGGAACTCTGAAGTCATTGTTTGATTTCTTTTGTCTACATAGCCAGTTCAGATTTGGGGGATTGTTTGCCTTATTTGTTGGCAAAACACTATAAACATTCAGGTTCTGGTTGCTGTGTTTTTATTATAAAGTACAGGAAAATTACTTTCATCAGAAGAAATGAAGGGTTAGGATAAATTGTGAGTAAATAAGAGTTTGGGTTAAGTTCAAATATGGCCTGCTATTTATCTTATACTGGAAAAATGAGACAATTCTATATTTATAATATAGCAACCCTAATACTTAGAGTGAAAGGGAAAGATTCTTCAGGGTTGTTTGCTTAATTTTGTTTTGTTGTATAATCAACAGTGCAGATACAAGAAGGGGTTGAACAGTATCTTACCAGATCATACTTTCCCTGTGATACCATTTTTGATCTTTAAGTTTCTTTCCAGCTTTAAGAGTTTTTGATCCTTTTTTTTTTTTTAGATTTTATTTATTTATTTGATGGAGAGAGGGAAAGCAAGCAAGGACAAGCAGGGGGAGCAGGAGAGAGGGAAGCAGGCTTCCCGCTCAGCAGGGAGCCACATGCAAGGCTCAGTCCCAGGAGCCTGTGATCGTAACCTGTGCTGAAGACAGATGCTTAACTTACTGAGCCACCCAGGTGCCCCAAGAGTCTTTGATTCTTGATTCTAAAGTGATGTACTAGGAAATTCCACCAATGTAGGGCTGCTTGAAAGAGGCCCACGTGGCCCTAGAGCATAGAGGTTCTCAAGAAGGGACCCAGTGTATGATGATAGAGTATGTAACTAACTTACAGAATATTGCCTGATTAGAGGTCCCTTAGAACTTTCCCTAAGTTTGCTAACACACCCTTGGGGACCACCAAATCTGGCATTTTTATGTCTTAGTAACAAATATAGAGAACTAATGGGCGCCTGGGTGGCTCAGTGGGTTAAACCGCTGCCTTCGGCTCAGGTCATGATCTCAGGGTCCTGGGATCAAGTCCCGCATCGGGCTCTCTGCTCAGCAGGGAGCCTGCTTCCTCCTCTCTCTCTCTCTCTGCCTGCCTCTCTGC